>NC_053391.1:454273886-454568886 GCF_905171765.1 Bufo bufo
TAGAGTTTTCACAGGCACAGCTAGGGGATGAGGCTATCGATGATGATGATGACGACGACAACACTGATTATGACTAGTGTGGGGCATAGCCTGAAAAAACAGGTCCTCGCACACGCTGGCAAGCAGCATGCTTGTTTGCTTACATACTGACAAGCATATTGTTACCATCAAGGAAAGTGATGATTACTGGATAGCCATGCTTTTGGACCCTTGCTTTGAAAGCAAATTAGGGGGAATATATTCTTCATCCCATAAGGGAAGCAAAATTGTTGTTTTACCAGGATACACTGTTCACAGCTGGCTGCAGCTGTCACTGAGCAGATGCTTACTGCCCATGAGTCTGACTAGGAGGCCCCTTCACGTCCCTTGCTGAGTTACCGACCTCCCCCTATCTCTGCTACAAGTAGCAAAAGTGACAGCAGTACTAGCAGCATCCAATGCAGTTTGGTGAACACGATGGAGCAATTTTTTTCATGTGCCAAGCCAGGCAGACACAGATCAACAAACAAATACGTCTCACCTGAAAAACCATGTTCAGTTTTACCTGAACTGTGGTTTTACCTGAACTGTGGCCTTTCTCTTGCACATACCCATGACCCATTGCACATATACTTGACCCATTAACTTATGGGAAGGCATATTGAAACAGTGGCTAGAACTGGCCCTGTTTTGGGTTTTGTCACACCCAAACATACAAATGTGTCCTCTGCAAGTGTACAGGCATGGATCTGTGAGTATTGGCACATATTTCCAGCTAAGGCCAATGGATCCATTTGCCTTTGCTGGTGGTGGCTATTTACTGCTGGCCCAATCATGCCACTGGAGCTGTTTTCCTGTTCACTTAAACAGCTACACATTTCCTATCCGTCACTATTACTACTAGAGATGAGCCAAGTTCTGAAAAATTTGATTCGGCTGCTTCGCTGAATTTCACTAAGAAATTCGCTTTGTGCCAAATAACTGTCACAAACAGCACTTCTTTTTAGCGGGCGCAATGACAGGGAACAGCGATCAAGCTGTCCCTGTCTTTAAAGCCTTCAGATGCTGCATTCATCGCTGATTGTGGCATCTGAGATTACCATTGAGGGCTTTCAGGGGTTAATCTGGTAAAAAAAACAAAAAACCTTATGCATTTGATCGCATAGAGGCCACAGCGAGCATCTTGGTTGAAGAGACCACATGGAATCTCGAGCGGTGACATGGTGACGTCATCAGTTATAAGTCACTGCGTGAGAGATTTTGTGTGGATCTTCAATCAAGATGGCTGCGGTGATCTTTTCACATGCAAATGGATGACGTGAGTATGTATTTTTTTTAACGCCATTTCAGTGAAAATTCCTTTGTAACTGCAAAGCGCTTCGGAGTGAATCAATTTTTTCTTGAAATTCGGATAGAATTCCACTTCTGATACTTCAATTCGCTCAGCACTAATTACTACCCCTACACAGTCACATACCCCTACACAGCTGTCCATTTCTAGCCTTGTCCCTCACGTTCCACATGCACACTTTACTGCTGCACCAGAAAAAAAGGAGAATTTGTAGATACTTGTTCAGTACAAGCCACTTCTTCTTTCAATATTACTGTGTGTGTGCATAAACACTTTTAACCCCTTGATGATAT
This sequence comes from Bufo bufo, assembly GCF_905171765.1. Classification (NCBI taxonomy): domain Eukaryota; kingdom Metazoa; phylum Chordata; class Amphibia; order Anura; family Bufonidae; genus Bufo; species Bufo bufo. The sequence continues at coordinate 454,275,510 of NC_053391.1, forward strand.
CCACTGATTATGTACAGCAGATATCATCTCTTTAAAGATGGTGGCCTCTTCAAGCAGACCGAGCTCCTTAGACCTCGGGAAAAATTCCTCTTTGAGATTGGACAAGTGTTTCTTAGTGGTGATAGACTTGAGCCTGTACAAGGCTATTAAGCCTGCAGACACCTGCAAGCCTGCAAGTATATTCCAATGCAGGCCTGCAGGTATTATCACTACATTAAAATATACAGAATTTTCCAAAACTAATGTATAAAATAACATTACAGTGTGGAAAAGGCAATCTGTTTATTGCAAGTTGATATCCCCTGGGGTGAGGGGATTAAAAAAAAGTTGTTAAAAATAAAAAATCAAATTTAAATCACCTCTCTTTTTCCACAAAAGTAAAAGAAAAAAATATATAAGCATTACCACATCCTAAAACATCCCATACGGGAATAGCATAATGGAAAAAAAATCTAAATAGCCAATTTGACCTTTTTTTATCACTTGAGCCCTCGCATAGCTTTGTAGATCTGAACATAAGAAAGTTATCGTGGTCATAATATTTTTTCCAAAGTTTCTATTTTTCCCATTTTTTTTTTTATATTAACCACCTCAGCCCCTATAGTTTAAACACCCTTAAAGACCAGGCCACTTTTTACACTTCTGACCTACAGTACTTTAACCGTTTATTGCTCGGTCATGCAACTTACCACCCAAATGAATTTTACCTCCTTTTCTTCTCACTAATAGAGCTTTCATTTGGTGGTATTTCATTGCTGCTGACATTTTTACTTTTTTTGTTATTAATCGAAATTTAACGATTTTTTTGCAAAAAAATTACATTTTTCACTTTCAGTTGTAAAATTTTGCAAAAAAAACGACATCCATATATAAATTTTTCTCTAAATTTATTGTTCTACATGTCTTTGATTAAAAAAAATGTTTGGGTAAAAAAAAAATGGTTTGGGTAAAAGTTATAGCGTTTACAAACTATGGTACAAAAATGTGAATTTCCGCTTTTTGAAGCAGCTCTGACTTTCTGAGCACCTGTCAAGTTTCTTGAGGTTCTACAATGCCCAGACAGTACAAACACTCCACAAATGACCCCATTTCGGAAAGTAGACACCCTAAGGTATTCGCTGATGGGCATAGTGAGTTCATAGAACTTTTTATTTTTTGTCACAATTTAGTGGAAAATGATGATTTTTTTTTTTTTCTTACAAAGTCTCATATTCCACTAACTTGTGACAAAAAATAAAAACTTCTATGAACTCACTATGCCCATCAGCGAATACCTTGGGGTGTCTTCTTTCCAAAATGGGGTCACTTGTGGGGTAGTTATACTGCCCTGGCATTCTAGGGGCCCAAATGTGTGGTAAGTAGTTTGAAATCAAAATGTGTAAAAAATGACCGGTGAAATCCGAAAGGTGCTCTTTGGAATGTGGGCCCCTTTGCCCACCTAGGCTGCAAAAAAGTGCCACACATGTGGTTTCGCCGTACTCAGGAGAAGTTGGGGAATGTGTTTTGGGGTGTCATTTTACATATACCCATGCTAGGTGAGATAAATATCTTGGTCAAATGCCAACTTTGTATAAAAAAAAAAATGGGAAAAGTTGTCTTTTGCCAAGATATTTCTCTCACCCAGCATGGGTATATGTAAAATGACACCCCAAAACACATTCCCCAACTTCTCCTGAGTACGGAGAAACCACATGTGTGACACTTTTTTGCAGCCTAGTTGGGCAAAGGGGCCCATATTCCAAAGAGCACCTTTTGGATTTCACCGGTCATTTTTTACACATTTTGATTTCAAACTTCTTACCACACATTTGGGCCCCTAGAATGCCAGGGCAGTATAACTACCCCACAAGTGACCCCATTTTGGAAAGAAGACACCCCAAGGTATTTCGTGATGGGCATAGTGAGTTCATGGAAGTTTTTATTTTTTGTCACAAGTTAGTGGAATATGAGATTTTGTAAGGGAAAAAAAAAATCGTCATTTTCCGCTAACTTGTGACAAAAAATATAAAATTCTAGGAACTCGCCATGCCCCTCACGGAATACCTTGGGGTGTCTTCTTTCCAAAATGGGATCACTTGTGGGGTAGTTATACTGCCCTGGCATTTTCCAGGGGCCCTAATGTGTGGTAAGTAGGTAAATGACCTGTGAAATCTGAAAGATGCTCTTTGGAATGTGGGCCCCTTTGCCCACCTAGGCTGCAAAAAAGTGTCACACATGTGGTATCTCCGTACTCAGGAGAAGTTGGGCAATGTGTTTTGGGGTGTCATTTTACATATACCCATATTCCGAAATGGGGTCACATGTGGGGTATTTATACTGCCCTGGCATTCTAGGGGCCCTAAAGCGTGAGAAGAAATCTGGAATATAAATGTCTAAAAAATTTTACGCATTTGGATTCCGTGAGGGGTATTGGTGAGTTCATGTGAGATTTTATTTTTTGACACAAGTTAGTGGAATATGAGACTTTGTAAGAAAAAAAATAATAATTTCCGCTAACTTGGGCCAAAAAAATGTCTGAATGGAGCCTTACTGGGGGGTAATCAATGACAGGGGGGTGATCAATGACAGGGGGGTGATCAGGGAGTCTATATGGGGTGATCACCCCCGTCATTGCTCACCCCCCTGTAAGGCTCCATTCAGATGTCCGTATGTGTTTTGCGGATCCGATCCATGTATCAGTGGATCCGTAAAAATCATACGGACATCTGAATGCAGCCTTACAGGGGGTGATCAATGACAGGGGGGTGATCACGGAGTTTATATGGGGTGATCACCCCCCTGTAAGGCTCCATTCAGATGTCCGTATGTGTTTTGCGGATCCGATCCATGTATCAGTAGATCCGTAAAAATCATACGGACATCTGAATGCAGCCTTACAGGGGGTGATCAATGACAGGGGGGTGATCACGGAGTTTATATGGGGTGATCACCCCCCTGTAAGGCTCCATTCAGATGTCCGTATGTGTTTTGCGGATCCGATCCATGTATCAGTGGATCCGTAAAAATCATACGGACATCTGAATGCAGCCTTACAGGGGGGTGATCAATGACAGGGGGGTGATCAGGGAGTCTATATGGGGTGATCACGCCCCTGTAAGGCTCCATTCAGATGTCCGTATGTGTTTTGCGGATCCAATCCATGTATCAGTGGATCCGTAAAAATCATACGGACATCTGAATGCAGCCTTACAGGGGGGTGATCAATGACAGGGGGGTGATCAATGACAGGGGGGTGATCAAGTCTATATGGGGTGATCACCTCCGTCATTGATCACTCCTCTGTAAGGCTCCATTCAGACGTCCGTATGTGTTTTGCGGATCCGATCCATCTATGAGTGGATCCGTAAAATTCATACGGACCTCTGAATGGAGCCTTACAGGGGGTTATCAATGACAGGGGGGTGATCAGGGAGTCTATATGGGGTGATCACCTCCGTCATTGATCACTCCCCTGTAAGGCTCTATTCAGGCGTCCGTATGTGTTTTGCGGATCCATGTATCAGTGGATCCGTAAAAATTATACGGACATCTGAATGCAGCCTTACAGGGGGGTGATCAATGACAGGGGGGTGATCAGGGAGTCTATATGGGGTGATCTGGGGTGATCAGGGGTAATCAGGGGTGAATAAGGGGTTAATAAGTGACGGGGGGGGGTGTAGTGTAGTGTAGTGGTGGTTGGTGCTACTTTACTGAGCTACCTGTGTCCTCTGGTGGTCGATCCAAACAAAAGGGACCACCAGAGGACCAGGTAGCAGGTATATTAGACGCTGTTATCATAACAGTGTCTAATATACCTGTTAGGGGTTAAAAAAATCACATCTCCAGCCTGCCAGCGAACGATCGCCGCTGGCAGGCTGGAGATCCACTCTCTTACCTTCCGTTCCTGTGAGCGCGCGCGCCTGTGTGCGCGCGTTCACAGGAAATCTCGCGTCTCGTGAGATGACGCGCGGATGCGTCCAGGAGGAATGAATCAACCACCTTCCGGACGCATCCGTGCGTTAGGCGGTCGGGAGGTGGTTAAAGGGGATTTCCAAGATTTTTATACTAATGACCTATCCTCAGGATCTGATTAGCTTTTCCTAGGCCAAGCCCCATTCAAGTTAACTGGGTTGATTTGCAATACCAAGCACAGCTGCTATACAATGTACAGAACTGTACTTGGTGAACAGATCACGGCTGCCTTCTCAAAACAGCTGAGTGTCGGACCCCCACCAATCAGACACTGATTGTCATCAGGAAAAAGAAATCTCTGAAAACACTTTTAAAACACAAGAAAAAACTATACATACACTATATTAAAGGGATTGTTTCACTTCAGCAAATTACATTTTGTAATATAGAGAAAGTTAATACAAGTTACTTAGTAATGTATTGTGATTGTCCATATTGCTTCCTTTGCTGGATTTTTTTCCCATCACATTATATAGTGCCCGTTTCCATGGCTACGGTTACCCTGTAATCAGCAGTGGCCTTATTTGTACAATATAGGAAAAAGGCCAGGCCTCTCTGGTGGCTGGGACCGCAGGAGGTCATACAGTTCATCACTTTTTCTACAGTGTGCAAGCATGGCCACCGCTGCTGAATTGCAGGGTGGTCATAACCATGGAAACAAGAAATGTGTAATGTGGTAAAAAATGAATCAAGTCACAAAGCTAAGCAATATGAACAATCATAATACATTAGTAAGTGTCTTGCATTAGATTTGTCTACATAATAAATGCCATTTGCCAAGTGAGACAGCCACTTTAAGAACTGAAATTATGTTTGCTCTTTAATAAAATTGGCAATTGTGAACTCGTAGGATGTACTTCCAATGCATACATTTTGTGGGCATTGTAAGTGATTTAGTAAAAGTTGCTAAAATCAGCACAGTACAAAGCTGCGTACACAACAATTTGGCCTATGTTATAGAAATTGGCACATCACCAACTTCGATTTAAACTGCTTCAAGTCAGCAATGTCAGGGACAAAATATACCAAATAAGGTGACTTCTAAAGTTATAGTTACATGATATGGATTTCTCAAACTAATTCCTGACTGTAGGACTTGCTTGGTAACATTTAGGTATAAATTCAAAGTTTGCACAAATGGTAGTATGTACAGCCGGGCAGGACAGCTTTTCCAGGGCAAACTCTGCTAGTTGCGGCCACAAATCCAGTTTGGCTGCTCAGTAGTCCAGCGGATCTTCAATGTGGGTTGGCAGGGTGCTGTCCAAGTATGCCACCACCTGTTGGTTTAGGTCCTGCTCTATGTCTAGCTGCTGGTGAGTAGTTTCTTCAGTATGCGGGTGAAGGAAGCTGACTCTAGACTCAGGCTGCTGCTGATGGAGCTGGTACTGCTCCTGCCACCCCACCCCTCCCCAGCAGCCATCGCAGTGGAACGTGAGTGCAGAGAGCCCCCCCAGTCAGACCTACGAGAGGATGGATGATGGCTCAGATAGACAGCGGCCAACTGACTACAAAAGGATGTCTCTTTACTAGATCAGCTTGTTCTCCCTCTCAGCGGGTATAAAAAGGCCCCTATTTTGAACCGGTAGAGAGGGTCCAACAAGGTGGAGAGCCAGAAGTCATCCCTCTGCCGAATGGTGGCAATTTGGCTGTCACTACCCAAGCAACTGAGCATGCAGCTGGCCATGGGTCATCTGCCTCATCTTCCTCATCTCCCTCTTGCTCCTCCGGCTGCTCCTGCTCCTCCTCTCCTGTCACCTGTGTCGAAAAACCACCCATTTCGCTACACATTGCTTTTGCTCCAATGTCCTCCTCCTCCTCCAGTTCAGCCCCCACAGGGATCATGTGGCCATGAGATCTAGACGCCACGTCTCCAGTAGTGTTGATCACGAATATTTGAATTTAGAATTTTTATCGCGAATATAGGTACTTCGAAAATATGCGAATATTTCGAATATAGTGATATATATTCGTAATTTCGAATATTAGATTATTTTTTATTAATCAGTACACATGATCCCTCCCTGCTTCTAGCTTGTGGGCCAATAAGAAGGCTGCAATATACTTGACTTTAGGAGTAGTGTTGTTTGCGAATTTTGCTCTATATTCTTTTTTTTTTTTTCGAATATTCGCTATTGCTATATATTCTTGTTCTAGCAATATAGCAAATATTCGGGAAAAAAAACGAATATAGAGCAATTTAGCTAATATAGTGCTATAATCTTTTTTTTTTATAGTTGTAATTTTTTTCCAATCTGAACTTCAGATGAGAAAAAAATTACAACTATTAGACAAAGAAGATTATAGCACTATATTAGCTAAATTGCTCTATATTCGTTTTTTTCGAATAGTCGCTATATTGCTATATATTCTTGTTTTAGAATATTACGAATATTTTCAAAATATGAAGTTATAGCAATATAGCGAATATTCGAAAAAAAAAACAAATATAGAGCAATTTAGCTAATATAGTGCTATAATCCTTTTTTTAATAGTTGTCATTTTTTTCCAATATGAACTTCAGATGAGAAAAAAATTACAACTATTAGACAAAGAAGAATATAGCACTATATTAGCTAGATTGCTCTATATTTGTTTTTTTCGAATATTCGCTATATTGCTATATATTCTTGTTTTAGAATATTACGAATATTCGAAAAAACGAAGTTATAGCAATATAGCCAATATTCGGAAAAAAAAACGAATATAGAGCAATTTAGCTAATATAGTGCTATAATATTCTTTGTCTAAAAGTTGAAAAATTCGCAATAAAAATGTGAAAATTCGAATACGAAAATTAGCATATTACACGATCATTACCTTGCCGATTTTTTGAGTAAATAAAATCGTTAAAAAAAACGAATATTCGAATTTGTGAATATTCTACGAATATTCTACGAAATATTCGCAAAATATCGCGAATTCGAATATGACCCCTGCCGCTCATCACTACTCACCATGCTCTGCTCATTCCTTCTGCCCTGAATTTCAGCAATGTCCATCTGTATCATATCACTGAAGCAGGCATCTGCCCCTAATAAGGGAAACATGTTGGACCACTTTTTGAGAACAAACCATTGCTTTTCATTAGAACTCTCTGTATAAACACTGGTAGACATCTGCCAACAAAAAGGAATTATTTTTGAAACTTTATTATTTTAGAAAGGATAAGAAAGTTTAACATTGCAGTGTATTTTTAAACAGGCTGTTTGTCACCACCAAAAAATATGCATTTACCCATATATTTCACTATCACGCTGACATTACTAATGCCGTCTTTGTGTTAAACAGTTTGAAAGGGGTTGGATGCACTACTAGGAGACCCCAGAGTATCATACTTTACACAACTTTTTAGAGTAATCTGAGAACTTTTTATTCAGTTTGAATTTGTTCAAACTCAAATTATTGTTGCAGGAAACATCATATAAATGATAACTAACTGACACATAATTGTTCAGTTTTTGGTTAATTAATTAATGTCTATGATTAAAAAAACATGTAAAAAACATAAAGACAGAAATGAAGCTCAACAAGGCCTTAAAGGGACTCTGACAGGCCCAATAAGCATATTTAGCTATATATATGACTGCACAGGTCTTCTAATGTGCATTAAAAACATATAAGTATACCCCCTGTCCACCTTATAAATACAGCAAACTGATGTTTTATAACCTGAAGTAATCGCTTTCCTTTCTGCCCAAGGGGCGGCGTTTCAGCTTCTCTTCTGCCCAGCCAGCCGCCCTCCAACCGCCGTTTTGAAGTGCCGCCCAGCTCATCAATATTCACTTCGCTGGGCGGCTTCTGCTGTCCCCGACGCTCCGAGATCCGGCGCATGCCCAATAGAAAGCTATAGGTGCCGGGCGCATGCGCAGAAGCTGAAAGTGAGTCCGATGCCCATAGCTTTCTATTGGGCATGCGCCGGATCTCGGAACGTCGGGGACAGCAGAAGCCGCTCAGCGAAGTGAATATTGATGAGCTGGGCGGCGCTGCCTTCAAAACAGCGGTTGGGGGGCGGCTGGATGGGCAGAAGTGAAGCTGAAACACCGCCCCTTGGGCAGAAAGAAAAGCGATTACTTCAGGTTATAAAACATCAGTTTGCTGTATTTATAAGGTGGACAGGGGTCATACTTATATGTTTTTAATGCACATTAGAAGACCTGTGCATGCATATATATAGCTAAATATGCTTATTGGGCCTGTCAGTGTCCCTTTAATCCCTGTTAAATCTGTCTATCAAGCTCTGTTCAAATTACTTTGATAGCTTAAACTCATAATAGAGCCATTATATCTAGTTATGCCAGATTCGTTTTAAAATGTATCATAATGATCACTGACAGACTGCCTTGACTTATTATGAGGTTTCAATCAGGGTTTTGGTATTTATGACAGCGCAGACTACACTATTACTGTTGTCAAAAATCTTGTTACATATGACAGAAAATACAAAATTGAATTTTTCAAGGAGCTATGTATTATTTTGTGTACTATTTTTATTTTCGGAAAGCAAAAAGAAAAAAATAGATATATTTTCTCACAATTTGCTCTTTACTTGGCAATTTAAATAAAGTGCCACAAAGCCAACATCTGAAAATTGCCAATGTAAGAAAAATCTATCTAAACCAAATAAACCTTCTAATGCATTTGTCAGATAAATACAAGACTTTAGGGAGAGATGTATCTGCAACAAACGCATTATGCAACTCTTTGCTTGTCTCAAGCTGCCAAGATTTGTCTGTAATCCAAGCATCTTTTTACACCTTATCTGTTTTTCCTAACACTGCAGTTGAGGCTTATATCTTCTTTCTGATAAACATGTTTCAAGCTTTCAAAAACAGCAGACAACAAAAATAACATGGTATATGTTACACAAGAAAAACAAACTAACACATTGCTCTCACAGGCACTAAAATAAGATATTAAAAACAGGAAGCACACCACAAAAATAGCCAACACAGAGTTGAAATGGAAAAGCTGTAGGCAGTATTGTGGTGAACATACAGTATATTATATAGTATTATCACGTTATGATGAAACAACTATTAAAACTATTCATAGGATGCTGTATTTGCAATTACAAAACTGGTGAGAAATAGATGATGTGAAATGCATAGAGCATGCTCAATAACTCATCTCTTTTAACAGAAATTACAGTATTATTTCATGGTGGTTCCATAAATCCTGGTATAGCCATTATTCTTAGCAGAAAAGGTAACTTTGTCTTCATTTGCACATTATAGATAAAGCCAGCTGCTGACGACTGAAGATGAATTATAGGGCAAAAGAGATTACTTTGTTTCCTATGGAAAATTAATTACTCAAGTTTTTATGAAATGGCAATCCACAATATTACTAAAAGAAGATTTTGCAATATACAGTACTTTGGACCAACTATTCATCTTATGTATTTACACCAAGCAATGCATACAGTGCATTTGGAAAGTCTTCAGATCCTTTCACTTTTTTCATATTAAGTTATGTTTTAGCCTTGCGCTAAAATTAAAAAAAGAACATTCCCATAATACTGCACTCAGTACCCCATAATGTGAAAGTAAAAACAGAATGTATAAAATCTTTGCTGATTAAATAAAAAGGATAAAGGAAAATATTGCATTGACATAAATATTCAGACCCTTTACTCAAGACTTAGTTGAATCACCTTTTGCAGCAATTACAATCTCCAGTTGTCTTGGGTATAACAATATAAGGTTTGCACACCTGGGTTTGGGGATTTTCTACCATTCTTCTCTGCAGATCCTTTCTAGATCTGTCAGGTTGAATGGGGACCATCGTTGAAGAGCCATTTGAAGGTATTTTCAGAGATGTTCTCTTGGGTTCAAGTCAGGGCTATGGCTGGGCCACTGTCGTGTTGTCTTGGCTGTGTGCTTAGGGCCATAGTCTTATTGGAAAGTAAACCCTGTATGGGGTCCAAAACATTATGGGCTGAAGGCATTCATTGAGGCCTAAAAATGACATGACAGCCTTATTCTGTGAGAGAAAACAAAAAAATGACCCAGGGTGTCCCTGGGGAGGGCGAGAGGACACCCAATACAAACCCAAAGGGACACACCAAAAGTATGACTCTGTATAAGCTCCCGAGTTAGACAGCAGAAACAGAAGAGAAGGAGCTCATGATACCAAAAAAGTAATACATTTTATTAAAGCATTATTAAAATGACATAAATAGAAACAATTGATGAATGTGATGCCGTAAACATGATGAAATAGGAGCGGAGGACAGAAAAAGAAAAACGCCACCATGGGAAGAAAGCACACGGATCAGAAAAACATGGTACAATGTATATATAAAACATGGGAATGAATGCTGAATAGATAGTCTAACCCATGTGCAAATACTAAAACAATGAGGTACCAGGTGAGACACCCGTCAACATATATCACTCCTGTGAGTAGTAAATGGTATGCAGAAAAAGGGTAAAAGATGGAAATATACTGCAGACCAATGAAATTGGAGACCATGTACAAATGAATGACAGGGTCAAAAAATGAACAGAGGAGGGCAGCAGGAGACAGGGGCTCACCAAAATGAACCGTGTGCAAGAGAAACCCAGGGTGGCGCTACCCCAACGTGCGTTTCGGCGTACCTTCGTCAGGGGGCCTGACGAAGGTATGCCGAAACGCACGTTGGGGTAGCGCCACCCTGGGTTTCTCTTGCACACGGTTCATTTTGGTGAGCCCCTGTCTCCTGCTGCCCTCCTCTGTTCATTTTTTGACCCTGTCATTCATTTGTACTTGGTCTCCAATTTATAAAGCAGATGAATTCCTTTCTGACCCAGGAAGAAGTACAACAGCGACTTAAAAAGATTTAAATAGACAAATCGCCAGGACCAGATGGCATACACCCCCGTATCCTAAGGGAATTAAGTAATATCATAGCCAGACCCTTATTTCTGATATTTGCGGACTCTATACTGACAAGGAATGTCCTACAGGATTGGCGCATGGCAAATGTGGTGCCGATATTCAAAAAGGGTCCAAAAACAGAACCTGGAAACTATAGGCCGGTAAGTTTAACATCTGTTGTGGGTAAACAGTTTGAAGGTTTTCTGAGAGATGCTATCTTAGAGCATCTCAACGGAAATAAACAAATAACGCCATATCAGCATGGCTTCGTGAGGGATCGGTCATGCCAAACTAATGTAATCAGTTTCTATGAGGAGGTAAGTTCTAGACTTGACCGCGGCGAATCAATGGATGTCGTATATCTGGACTTCTCCAAAGCATTTGACACTGTACCACATAAAAGGTTAATATATAAAATGAGAATGCTCGGACTGGGAGAAAACATCTGTATGTGGGTAAGTAACTGGCTCAATGATAGAAAACAGAGGGTGGGTATTAACGGTACACACTCAGATTGGGTCACTGTCACTAGTGGGGTACATCAGGGGTCAGTATTGGGCCCTATTTTCTTCAATATATTTATTAATGATCTTGTAGAAGGCTTGCATAGTAAAATATCAATTTTTGGAGATGACAATAAACTGTGTAAAGTAATTAACACTGAAGAGGACAGTATACTACTACAGAGGGATCTGGATAGATTGGAGGCTAGGGCAGATAAGTGGCAGATGAGGTTTAACACTGACAAATGTAAAGTTATGCACATGGGAAGGAATAATGCAAGTCACCCGTACATACTAAATGTTAAAACACTCGGTAACACTGACATGGAAAAGGATGTAGTAATTTTAATAAACAGCAAACTAGGCTGTAAAAACCAGTGTCAGACAGCTGCTGCCAAGGCCAATAAGATAATGGGTTGCATCAAAAGGGGCATAGATGCCCGTGATAAGAACATAGTCCTACCACTTTACAAATCGCTAGTCAGACCACACATGGAGTACTGTGTACAGTTCTGGGCTCCTGTGAACAAGGCAGACATAGCAGAGCTGGAGAGGGTCCAGAGGAGGGCAACTAAAGTAATAACTGTAATGGGGCAACTACAGTACCCTGAAAGATTATCAACATTAGGGTTATTCACTTTAGAAAAAAGACGACTGAGGGGAGATCTAATTAATATGTATAAATATATCAGGGGTCAGTACAGAGATCTCTCCCATCATCTATTTATCCCCAGGACTATGACTGTTACGAGGGGACATCCTCTGCGTCTGGAGGAAAGAAGGTTTGTACACAAACATAGAAAAGGATTCCTTACGGTAAGAGCAGTGAGACTATGGAACTCTCTGCCTGAGGAGGTGGTGATGGTGAGTACAGTAAAGGAATTCAAGAGGGGCCTGGATGTATTTCTGGAGCGTAATAATATTACAATCTATAGCTACTAGAGAGGGGTTATTGATCCAGGGAGTTATTCTTATTGCCTGATTGGAGTCGGGAAGGAATTTTTTTTTTTCTGCTAAAGTGGGGAAAATTGGCTTCTACCTCACAGTTTTTTTTTTTTGCCTTCCTCTGGATCAACCTGCAGGATAACAGGCCGAACTGGATGGACAGATGTTTTTTTTTCGGCCTTATGTACTATATTACTATGTTAATCCATTATATATTGGTTTAGTTAGGATTAATAATAGTTCTTTAGACTTTAGGGTTATGGACTTAGTAGTTAAGTTAATGCTTTTTTTGTAGATTAATTACTTTATAGTGTTAATTTTTTATATTACTGTTGTGTGTTGTACGTTCTTTGCTGACAGTTTCATAGTTTTTACACCATTTTTTAGATAATTATTAATATGGTTTTGTGCACTTTATTTTTTAGTCTAAGAAAAAATTTATATATTGGATGCTCGTTACATCCAATATTAAACAGTATTCATTCAGATACTTTACGGAAATCAGTACCCCAGTAACATCATCTAGCTGTAAAAAATTTTTTTTACGTGGATTTAATTAGGGTCCGGGTTTTTGGACTGAGTGCCCAGACAGATATAGTGTCACAGGTAACTCCCGTACTCCATCAAGCCTTTTTAATAAAGTTTGGATTAAAAATGCTGTTCTTTTCAAGTGTGCACAGGAGATGTGAAAATTTAACCTGCGGATAAATGAGCATGGTCTCTGATAGACCCTAAAGAGTGGTGATATACTAATATTTTTGCTACACTTCTTGGAGTGGACGCAAAGTGGGGGACTTTAGGTTATGTAATATCTGAAGTCTGAATAACAATTAGAGGTTGAACTTGAACTTGTTTATAATTGCTTTCTTGAATAAAATCTGCCTGTGGTAAAGACTAAACTGACACCTATATGTGTGTGGGGACATTTTTTTAATTAAAACATCAACAGAATATATTTACCCTCCTGGCGGGGGGTGGTCACCACCTCGTCTTCTTCCTCCTCCTCATCCTCCTGGAACGTCACCTCCTCTGCCTCTTATGGGCTATGGGCCTGATGGTCCTGTCTGCTCCTCATCGTCCTCATCTTCCTCATCCTCACTCATATCCTTTTCTTCCACCACCTTCTTATTAGAGCGCTTCGCTCTAACCTTAGGAAGAGGCACCCCTGTAATGACCACATTTTTCAAAAATACCAAGATAAACAAGCAAAGCAAAAAAAAAAAAGGTAACGGTACACAAATTAATCTATGGTGGGATCTGGATGGCATAATGATTACCCCTATGTTTGATTTCACATTATTTGGTGTTAGATGAAACTATGAATGAAGTATTTCATATGGTTTACAGTTGAGTATGTTAATAGCTAGGATGAGGTAGAAGGGGCTATTGGTTTGCAAGGTACTGTTGCAGGGTTATTCCAATGAGGTGGACCAAGTCAACTGTTTTGACATTGGATAAGGGTTTACATCATATATCTGTATCTCGCTGTGAGTGTATGTATATATTTTAAAGGGATAATCAGCTACATGTCCCAGCATTTACTAAATCCGTGCTGGAGAACTTTTAGGCAGAAGAGAAAACCAACTAAATTATTTATTGCAAATTTCCAACGTTACCATTGTACCTTAAAACCAGTATAGTCTGTCTTACACACAATTATCATTTTGCTGTAACAGCCTTCCTACATTCAATATGCTGACTGTGCTGTTAATAGTGTGCCTGCGAAGCTGTATGGTAGGAAATGTCTAAAGCCGATTAGTACGCCTTACACATTTTCAAGGGTATGCGGCCCACAGAGAGGGCTCTGAGTGCCGCCTCTAGCACCCCTTCCATCGGTTCAACACCACTGAAGTAAGTAATCAGTTGTAAAGGGATAGAAATACTTATTTGCATAACTGAACACATAAATAACAATAGGTGGATGATAATAAATTAATGTAAGCATCGTACCTGGACAGTTTTTGTCTCTGACCTCTTTGATGAGGTCCTTCCGGTGCCTTTTTAGGTCGGACCATTTTTTCATATAAGCCTCTTTGGAATGCCTCTTTCCATTTTTCATCCAAAGAACATTGCCGATTCGGCGGAAAATGGCCTGAATTTCTGCCCGGGAACGTAGGTCGTCATAACCTTTTTCCAACAAAGTCTGCCAGATAACAATTAAAGGATCTAATCCAAAAGTTGTAAAATACAATTATTAGTAATTATAGTCATCTAAACCATAAAAAATAAAATTTAATATGAAAATGGTAAAACAGTAGATATTTATATAGTTCCCTATGGAACTATATGAAAGTAAAGTAAAAATAAAAACATTTTTATTCAAATAAAATATAAGAATTAAAGTCCACAGTGGACGCCACTTTAACATTGACTTTCAACAATGGCCTCCCATTTAACAGTGACCTTGACAGAGTCTGCCCTTTTAACAGTGACTTGAACAGTGGCTTCCCCTTTAAGAGTGACTAGTAACAGTGGGCGCCCCTTCAAGATTGACTTGAACAGTGGCCGCCCCTTTAATAGTTACTTGAATAGTGGCCACACCTTTAACAGTGACTTGGACAACGGCCTCCCCTTTAACCCCTTAAGGACCTAGGACGTACCGGTACGCCCTATTTCCCGAGTCCTTAAGGACCCAGGACGTACCGGTACGTCCTGACTTAAAATCTGTATTCCGGCGCCCCAGGGGTTAATTGGAACGGGATTTCGGCTGAAATCATTCAGCCGGCATCCCGTAACAATGCAGGGGGGGGTCATTTGACCCCCCCGTATCGGCGATCGCAGCAAACCGCAGGTCAATTCAGACCTGCGGTTTGCTGCGCTTTTTGCAGTTTCTGATCGCCGCGGTCCCTGACCGCGGGGATCAGAAACTTTAGAGTGGCTAAAATAAATATTTTTCACCCCCCCCTGCACCCCTGCACGATTTTATGCCGGAGGGTGGTGCGGGGGGGGTGTCGCAGGCGGTGGGGGCGTTGCGGGAGGCGGGCGGTGCGGCAGGCGGGATCGCGATCCCCCGCCCGCCTCCCCATGAACGATCGTTGGCTTCTAGTGGTTGTACCAGGGTGCCAGCACATTGCTGGCACCCTGGTATAAACGGCTGACATCTGTGAAGATGTCAGCCGTTTAACCCTTTCCATACCGCGGTCCGTACGGACCGCTGTATGGAAAAAGTTAACTGTCATCGGTCAGGGAGCTCACTCCCTCTCCATCGGGGGGCTGCTGTGCCTTTGCAGCCCCCCGATGGAGAGGGAGAGAGCCCCCAGAGAGCCCCCCTCAGCCCCGTGCTTACCCTTCCCCGTCTGCGAAGTTCTGAGCAGACGGGGAAGGTTCCCATGGCAACAGGACGCCTGCTCAGGCGTCCTGCTGTCCATGGTGCTGAACAGATCTATGCTAAAAGCACAGATCTGTTCAGTGTAAGTAAAATACAGTACAGAACAATATATATTGTTCTGTACTGTATTATACAGACACCAGACCCACTGGATCTTCAAGAACCAAGTGGGTCTGGGTCACAAAAATGTAAAAAAAAGTGAAAAAAGTTAAGATAAAAAAAAAAACATTTATCACTGAATAAAAATTAAAAAAATAAAATAAACTACACATATTAGGTATCGCCGCGTCCGTAACGACCTGATCTATAAAATGGTCATGTTACTTTCCCCGCACGGTGAACGCCATAAAAATAAAAAAATAAAAACTATGAGAAAATTGAAATTTTGCCCACCTTACTTCCCAAAAAAGGTAATAAAAGTGATCAAAAAAGTCGCATGTACGCCAAAATAGTACCAATCAAACCGTCATCTCATCCCGCAAAAAATGAGACCCTACTCAAGATAATCGCCCAAAAGCTGAAAAAACTATGGCTCTTAGACTATGGAGACACTAAAACATGATTTTTTTTTTTTCAAAAATGAACTCATTCTGTAAAACTTACATAAATAAAAAAAAAGTATACATATTAGGTATCGCCGCGTCCGTATCGACCGGCTCTATAAAAATATCACATGACCTAACCCCTCAGATGACCACCGTAAAAAAATAAAAATAAAAACAGTGTAAAAAAAGCCATTTTTTGCCATCTTACGTCACAAAAAGTGTAATAGCAAGCGATCAAAAAGTCATATGCACCCCAAAATAGTGCCAATCAAACCGTCATCTCATCCCGCAAAAAATGAGACCCTACTCAAGATAATCGCCCAAAAACTGAAAAAACTATGGCTCTTAGAATATGGAGACACTAAAACATTTTTTTGGTTTTAAAAATGAAGTTATTGTATAAAACTTACATAAATAAAAAAAAATGTATACATATTAGGTATCGCCGTGTCCGTGACAACCTGCTCTATAAAAATACCACATGATCTAACCTGTCAGATGAATGTTGTAAATAACAAAAAAAAAAAACGTGCCAAAAAAGCTATTTCTTGTTACCTTACTGCACAAAAAGTGTAATATAGAGCAACCAAAAATCATATGTACCCTAAACTAGTACCAACAAAACTGCCACCCTATCCCGTAGTTTCTAAAATGGAGTCACTTTTTTGGAGTTTTTACTCTAGGGGTGCATCAGGGGGGCTTCAAATGGGACATGGTGTCAAAAAAAACAGTCCAGCAAAACCTGCCTTCCAAAAACCGTATGGAATTCCTTTCCTTCTGCGCCCTGCCGTGTGCCCGTACAGCAGTTTACGACCACATATGGGGTGTTTCTGTAAACTACAGAATAAGGGCCATAAATATTGAGTTTTGTTTGGCTGTTAACCCTTGCTTTGTAACTGGAAAAAAAATATTAAAATGGAAAATCTGCCAAAAATGTGAAATTTTGAAATTGTGTCTCTATTTTCCATTAAATCTTGTGCAACACCTAAAGGGTTAACAAAGTTTGTAAAATCAGTTTTGAATAGCTTGAGGGGTGTAGTTTCTTAGATGGGGTCACTTTTATGGAATTTCTAATCTAGGGGTGCATCAGGGGGGCTTCAAATGGGACATGGTGTCAAAAAACCAGTCCAGCAAAATCTGGCTTCCAAAAACCAAACCGCGCACCTTTCACTCTACGCCCTACTGTGTGCCCGTACAGTAGTTTACGGCCACATATGGGGTGTTTCTGTAAACGGCAGAGTCAGGGCAATAAAGATACAATCTTGTTTGGCTGTTAACCCTTGCTTTGTTAGTGGAAAAAATGGGTTAAAATTGAAAATTAGGCAAAAAAATGAAATTCTCAAATTTCATCCCCATTTGCCAATAACTCTTGTGCAACACCTAAAGGGTTAACGACGTATGTAAAATCAGTTTTGAATACCTTGAGGGGTGTAGTTTCTTAGATGGGGTCACTTTTAGGGAGTTTCTCCTCTAGGGGTGCATCAGGGGGCTTCAAATGGGACATGGTGTCAAAAAACCAGTCCATAAAAATCAGCCTTCCAAAAACCAAACGGCGCACCTTTCACTCTACGCCCCGCTGTGTGGCCGTACAGTAGTTTACGGTCACATATTGGGTGTTTCTGTAAACGGCAGAGTCAGGGCAATAAAGATACAATCTTGTTTGGCTGTTAACCCTTGCTTTGTTAGTGGAAAAAATGGGTTAAAATGAAAAATTTGACAAAAATATGAAATTCTCAAATTTCCTCCCCATTTGCCAATAACTCTTGTGCAACACCTAAAGGGTTAACAATGTATGCAAAATCAGTTTTGAATACCTTGAGGGGTGTAGTTTCTTAGATGGGGTCATTTTTGGGTGGTTTCTATTATGTAAGCCTCGCAAAGTGACTTCAGACCTGAACTGGTCGCTAAAAATTGAGTTTTTGTAAATTTCTGAAAAATTTCAAGATTTGCTTCTAAACTTCTAAGCCTTATAACATCCCCAAAAAATAAAATATCATTCCCAAAACAATTCAAACATGAAGTAGACATATGGGGAATGTAAAGTCATCACAATTTTTTGGTGTATTACTATGTATTACAGAAGTAGAGAAACTGAAACTTTGAAATTTGCTAATTTTTTTCAAATTTTTGGTAAATTAGGTATTTTTTTGTGCAAAAAAAATAATTTTTTTGACTTCATTTTACCAGTGTCATGAAGTACAATATGTGACGAAAAAACAATCTCAGAATGGCCTGGATAAGTCAAAGCGTTTTAAAGTTATGAGCACTTAAAGTGACACTGGTCAGATTTGCAAAAAATGGCCTGGTCCTTAAGGTGAAAATGAGCCCGGTCCTTAAGGGGTTAAAAGTGACTTTGACAAAGACCTCCCCTTTAACAGTGACTAGAACAGTAGCTGCCCCTTTAAGAATGACTTGAACAGTGGCCGCCCCTTTAAGAGTTACTTGAACAGTGGCCGCACCGTTCCAGTGACTTGAACAGTGGCTTCCCCTTTAAGAGTGAGTTGAACAGTGCCCTCCCCTTTAAAAGTGACTTTGAAAAAGATCTCCCCTTTAACAGTGACTAGAACAGTAGCTGCCCCTTTAAGACTGACTTGAACAGTGACCCCCCTTTAAGAGTTACTTGAATAGTGGCCGCACCTTTCCAGTGACTTGAACAGTGGCTG
This sequence comes from Bufo bufo, assembly GCF_905171765.1. Classification (NCBI taxonomy): domain Eukaryota; kingdom Metazoa; phylum Chordata; class Amphibia; order Anura; family Bufonidae; genus Bufo; species Bufo bufo. The sequence continues at coordinate 454,294,303 of NC_053391.1, forward strand.
CCCCTTTAAGAGTGAGTTGAACAGTGCCCTCCCCTAACAGTGACTTGAACAACACATTTAACACTGACATACTTGTTAGGTAGAATTACTACTTACAGTGATCAAATATTCGAGCTCTTCACGATCGAAATTGCTCTTTGCCAATGTCGTCTCGTCTGTACAGTAGAATCTGTCTCTCTCCACTCTCCTTGGGATCCAAAGACACGCACGTACAGACGCACGCACGTACAGACGCACGCTCACGATTATGTAAATTACGTATTATCAAGATAACGAACCAAACATAGTAGACTGTATAGGCAGGCAAATTTCATATTGGTACGTTCGCAAATGATTGAAAATTAAAGTTGTATTCGCGTACGAATGAAACTTAATACTATTGAGCCAAACAAAATCGCCTTACTCGATAATTACGTAGTTGTCATTATAGCGTAATGCGATTGTAACTGTAATATGGTGTTAGGCTAACTTTTGTGGAGCATTAGACATACAAAGATAAATCGCCTTACTCGATAATTACGTAGTTGTTATTATCGCGTAATGCGATTGTAACTTATAGGGTCTATTCACACGTCCGTTTTTTCTTTCCTGATCTGTTCCGTTTTTTGCTGAACAGATCTGGACCAGATCTGGACCCATTCATTTTCAATGGGTCCTGGAAAAAAACGGACAGCTCAATGTCTGATTTTTTTCAGGACCCATTGAAAATGAATGGGTCCAGATCTGGTCCAGATCTGTTCAGCAAAAAACGGAACAGATCAGGAAAGAAAAAACAGACGAGTGAATAGACCCTTAAATTGAAGAAGATGTAGAATATTTCGCTATCTTCTAAGTTGAAATAGCAATGTGATTAATTCAAGTTATAATAATCGAATTTCGATTTCAACTTAGCGCTGCTATATTCCATATTAGGCTAGAATTAACGAATATGGAATATAGCAGTGCTAAGTTGAAATCGAAATTCGATTATTATAACTTGAATTAATCGCATTGCTATTTCAACTTGGACCTGGTTTACTATGGTTGGCTTGGTAGAATTAGCGAATATGACGAATGTATTCGTCATATTCCTCAAAACGAAGATAACGAAGTATTCTCCATCTTCGTTTTAGCTACCTATTCGTCAACTTCGCTAATTCTAGCAATCAAATAGGAAGGTTGACTATAGAGACAGCTGTGTTTAATTCGCTATGCGATTATATTACTTAGCTTTTTTTTTTTTGCGCCTGCATGATCATCAACCTCCTCAGGGCAACAGCGCTCAGGTTACATCACTGGGCTCGGTGCATGCCCAGTGAGACTTTTGAGGCTGTTGCCCTCAGGAGCTTGATGATCGCGCAGGCCGCAAGCGGTACTGCGCCTGCGCAAGTTTTCTGGCCGCCGACAGGAAGAAGGACAGGCATTTCTAGAAGGTAGACTATGACGTGGGGAGGGGGCGGAACCGTTTGCCGGGCTGTGGGAGGTTATTTCAGGATCAGGAGGCGTTCTTGGGCACTGCAGGGAGGCGTCACTGGGCACCGGAGAGGGAAAAAAACGCCCCTCTGGGCACCTTGGACCCTCATTAGCATATCATAAAAAGCGCTTTTATATCAAAAGGACAAAACGAAATAAAGTAAAAAGAAGACTGCTGGAAATAAGGTACTTTAGTGAACATAGCGATGGTGACCGCTTAAAATGCTAAAAGCAGGTGACAGATTCCCTTTAAGGTGGTACAGAAGATGACCTGTTATTTTTTTGGCATGGAGATGCGCCTGCTGTACCCCCTTTTATATCCTATTTAAATAATAATAACTACAATCTTGCATTTACCCATACTGTAAATGAAATGAATATGAAATTACAGTTTTAGACCTAAAATTACAGGGTATACTAAATCAGGAGATAATCACAGCTACATATAGAAAACTCATCTTATGTAATACAATTCTTCATGCAAAACCTGCACTTACGTTCACTCAACCAAACAATTCCCACACACCCAAAAAGAACTAAAATACAAAAGAAAAAGCTACATAAATTGCAACACAGAAGGCATCATATATATGATCATGTGCACACTATGCAATTTAGCTTACATAGGCAGTACAACCAGAAAACTGAAGGTGCATTTTCTTGAGCATCTAAATGATATCACCAACAAAAATAAAAATCGTAACATCTCTGGTGCATCAAAACACTTTTTGGAACAGCATAATAGTAAGGTTGCGTCCCTCAGTTTAATTGGTATAGAAAAAGTAAAATCATACAAGCGAGGGGGCAGTTTAAAAAAAATATTATTGGAGAGAGAAGCTTTCTGGATTTTTACCTTAAACACAGCTCACCCTTATGGAATGAATTATCATGCAGATATTTTATTACATTATTAATATATGATTGTTCCTCATTCCTGCATTATTGTACATTGTGTCATTATATTATTTACTCCTCCATATTTTTTTAGTACAAGTCAGTCTTCAGCCACAGGCATGTACATCAAGTTAATATTATCTACATTTTACCCTACACCTGAACTGCAGGCGTTCCTTAACATTTTCAATTGATTTCATCCCCCCCCCCCCCCCCTTTTTTTTTGCTTAAAAGCAGTTACATGCCTGTATCTGAATACGTTATACTATGAATCCATGAAGAAGACCTGTCTTATGGTTGAAACAAGTTGAGTTTATGCAGGAGGATTACTTGTTTATACATTTTTTAAATAAAGAAATAAAGAATCATTGATTTAACTCACTTGATCCATTTGGACTTTTTTGCTGCATCTACGTTTGGTGTGAACACAGCCCGGATCCGTGCAAAGCAGGTCAGAGCACCTTTACCACTTGAGAGCTGGACTTTGTTCCATCTACAATCCACCTAAAGGTACACCTGAGGCCTTGCACCTTCCTTTGATTCATATAAGCATACACCATCCCTTTGTATTTTTTGGGGGCCTTATTCTCTTACTACCTGAAACAGAGGCATCTCAAGAACCATGTACTTTTTCTTTTGCACTGATAAGCAGACATGGCTATTTACTCCAGTGACTCACCAAGGCACTTCCAGTAGCTGCGGAATATATACAGCTGCTTGCTTACCTTTGCTTAGGGGAAGACTGACCACCTTTAACATGTGTATCCAACTTTTTCAAGTATTGTTAACTGTTTAGTTCTTTACTATCTATCTGGATAGGATCTAGGGGTGTGACAGTCTCCCGCTCTGGGTTCACTCCCTTAGCCACACAAGTTTATGTAGTTCAGAAGAATTGGTGTGTGGTGCCAGGTTAGGATGTTCTGTTACCATCCTCTGTCCCCATATGCCCTTGTGGTTGAGTCCCGGTTGCGGGTCTCCCAACTGCAATTGATGCTCAGACTGATATCTATGCTGAATTATGCCACCACTTTTGTGCTGGGACTGTTCTTAATGTATATATTCCAGTTCATTCAGATTTTTGTTTCACTTTTTGTCATTCCTTTTACCACACCTTGGATATTTTTCCTGTCCAACTATATGGGCACCTTAGCTTACTGCCCATGACGACTATAAATGTTACCTCCCTTAATGTCAGGGGTTTTATCACACCACAAAAAAAGGTCACAAGACTTGTATCCAAACTAATAAAATTCCTAAACTATCAGAAGCACTTTTCTCACAATGGTTCCACTCCACGTGTAGATCACCAGCTAGGGGTTTTAGCATAGCTCTTGCAAAACACATTATTTTTGTCCCTATAGTGGATCAGTCAGAACCAGGTGGTGGCTACCTCTATCAAATGAAAAATTGGCTATATTTTTGGATCTCTAGCAGGGCTTTATGCAGCCATGTCCAGCTGATGTCCAGCCCATTAGACAGGGATGAGCATTTACAATATCTGAAAAGGACATTTTACACCTGGGCTCTTATCCTGCTTCAGTTGAAGATCACATCACAAGAGCCACCAAGATCCCCAGAAGTCAACTTCTCCAATACAATGAAAAGAAACATAACCAGCGAGTACACTGCCAAAAACTTACATAATTTCCTACGTAAAGATGATCGACTAAAAACAATCTTCCCAGATCCCCCCTTACTAGCTTACCGACAACCTCCAAATCTAAGGAATATTCTGATCAGATCAAGTTGTTCAAGGCCATGTACCACAGAAAAAGGAACCCATCCCTGTAATATAAGAAGATGCAAAACCTGTTCCCATATAATGACAACAAATAAGATCTGGATCTCCAACACACAGCAGGACTATAAGATCCCTGGGACATTCACATGTTCTGTTTATCTGATTCTCTGCACTAAATGTCCTGTTGGAGGCCTCTACGTTGGAGAAACAGGACAGAAAGTCAATGCAAGGATGAGGTCCCACCGCCACACAATTAAAGAGAAGAAGCTACTTGTAACGGACCGTTTCAGCAGACAAGGGGTTAAAATCCGTTTAGGCGATAAGCCCCTTTCTGAGAGACAGGCACAGCTACTGCAGGACACCAACCTCCCGAACTGGATACAAAATAGCACTCCAAACTGGAACCTCACGAATAGCTGCTAGCAGACGAACAGGAAAAGCATACAATCCTGGCAATCAGTCTGTAACAGCATACAGCGGATCCCCCCAATGACGAGACAAGGCTCCGTGTTGAGGGTCAAGCAGTGGTCTGACTGTACTTCAAGTACAGCCTCTTTTATTCATAAACCACAAACATAGTACTGCCCACAGGGGTTTGAAATACAACCAATCTGTAATTAACAACACATACAATGTAACTACAGCAACCAATCGTTCACGCCCCCAGAGGACCAGAATGAAGACTGGGACATAGGACAACATATCCCCACAATGCATCATGGTCTCCTCCCCTCTGTCTGGAGACAACCTGAGGAGCAATCCAATTATCTCTGAGGACAAAGGGAGATCACCAATACACATGTAGATACAACAGGACAGACATCACCATTTAAACACACAATGGGACAATGGCACAATAGAAACACACCCAGCATTTTCCTCCCAAGCTCACAAGTTACAATTATTATAGATTGTTACAACTTTGTGAGTTTACATTGGCCATACATATAACTTACATTAATTCAAACAGTATAACGTGGGGACAAACCTATCCAAAATTCACTTGAATCGGTTCAGGGGTTTAAAAGTTAGTATATGGCCCATAATCCTGGGGCAAGAGGCCAGCAGCCAGTCCTCTCCAAAACCCAGTGGCGAGGTCGGTTTCGCCACACATCTCCCCCCCCCCAGGGAAGACTAACCAGATACCTGACCTCACGCCGGTCGGTACCTGAGTTAGTCTGGCAGCCCACCCACAACCAAATACTGGACCTGTTGACTCTAGTAGCCTGTCTCTGTCCAGTGAGTCCACCAAGATTATGTTGGAAGCTGGTACTCCCGGTCTCTGTGTTGCTCCCTGGCTTGGAGTGGAGGTTGCTTTGTGGGCAGGTATCAGCGGTACTCTGCCCTGGTGCCAGCGCTACCACGGAAGAAGCCTGGTTGGAGCCTGGTTGTTGGAGGGGGAGACCGACTGTCTCTACCCCCTGTGCTGTAGGTGCAGAGACCACGGTCCCATCTGCACGGTTGTGGGTTTTACTGTCTCCCCCTGGTGCGTTAAGCTGCCGCTGGGGAGAGGGGGTAACGAGTTCCTCTCCCATACATACTTCCAGCCGCTGGGGAGGGCGACCGACCGTCTCCGCTCCCAATACAGTGTCCTGCTGCTGGGGAAAGGAGACTGGGCTCTCTATTCCCTGCTGGACACTCTGCCGCTGGGGGACAGGACCGACTGTCTCTGCCCCCTGTAACTCCGCCTGCAGCTGGGGAATGGAGACTGGGCTCCCAATTCCCAAAAAATCATGCTGCTGCTGGGGGGCAGGAACAACTACCTCTGCCCTCTGTAACTCCGCCTGCCGCTGAGGAGGGAGGACGCTGCTCTCCTCTCCCTGCATTTCACACTGCCGCTGGGGAATGGAGACTGGGCTCCCAATTCCCTGCAATTCACACTGCCGCTGGGGAATGGAGACTGGGTCTGTCACCTTACTGTCCTGCTGAGCCTTCTCACTGGCGTGGAACAGCTGCTGGTAGCCCTGTTCCAGCTCCATCTCCCGGGTCACCAGGTGGACCAGATCCTGCTCAATCTCATGAGTGTCGTCCCAGTCATACCTGCTCTCCCTCCATTCCAAGAGATCATGGAACCGGGCTTGTGTAGGGCTCCCAAACTCCAGCTCTGAAAAAGTCTCCCATAACAAGCCAGGACCATCAAACTCCTCTCCCTCCGGCTTGTCATGCTCAGCTGTCCTGGGTAGGTACTGTGCCCCATACCACCAGAGCGCCTGGTAGGCATCTTCCAGCCACAGCTCCCGCCATGCTAGGAGTTCCAATTCCTTCACCCATTCCTCCCGGGGCTGCTCTCCCAGGAAGGGCATCCGCAGGGCTACTCGCTTCTGCAACCGCTGGTCTTCCGTGGGGAGTCTCTTGTCCTGCATATACTCCACAATACCCAGTACCTGGTACCAGATGCCTTTGCGGACTGCATCTCGGTCATCCATGACACCCTCATCGTACTCCACTGCTGTTTCCATTCTGGTGCTGTCAGGGTCGCTGTACTGGGACATGCGTTGCCCTCAAATTGTAATTCCAGGGAATGATGTTTCTTTGTAGCTGTCCTTCTGGCTGTAGGAACGATCCCGCTGCTTGCCACCAATGTAACGGACCGTTTCAGCAGACAAGGGGTTAAAATCCGTTTAGGCGATAAGCCCCTTTCTGAGAGACAGGCACAGCTACTGCAGGACACCAACCTCCCGAACTGGATACAAAATAGCACTCCAAACTGGAACCTCACGAATAGCTGCTAGCAGACGAACAGGAAAAGCATACAGTCCTGGCAATCAGTCTGTAACAGCATACAGCGGATCCCCCCAATGACGAGACAAGGCTCCGTGTTGAGGGTCAAGCAGTGGTCTGACTGTACTTCAAGTACAGCCTCTTTTATTCATAAACCACAAACATAGTACTGCCCACAGGGGTTTGAAATACAACCAATCAGTAATTAACAACACATACAATGTAACTACAGCAACCAATCGTTCACGCCCCCAGAGGACCAGAATGAAGACTGGGACATAGGACAACATATCCCCACAATGCATCATGGTCTCCTCCCCTCTGTCTGGAGACAACCTGAGGAGCAATCCAATTATCTCTGAGGACAAAGGGAGATCACCAATACACATGTAGATACAACAGGACAGACATCACCATTTAAACACACAATGGGACAATGGCACAATAGAAACACACCCAGCATTTTCCTCCCAAGCTGACAAGTTACAATTATTATAGATTGTTACAACTTTGTGAGTTTACATTGGCCATACATATAACTTACATTAATTCAAACAGTATAACGTGGGGACAAACCTATCCAAAATTCACTTGAATCGGTTCAGGGGTTTAAACTTAGTATATGGCCCATAATCCTGGGGCAAGAGGCCAGCAGCCAGTCCTCTCCAAAACCCAGTGGCGAGGTCGGTTTCGCCACACTACTCTTTCCTGTGGCTAAGCATTTCTGCAGCCCAGGACACAACAAAGAACACATGAAAGTTCTCATATTAAAAGGTAACATTAGATCCCAAAGAGCTAGAAGAATTTGGGAATGCAAATTTATAACACTGCTTGACACTTTAGAAATACTGGATTGAATTTGTCCCCGTGATTTATGATACACTACAAGATCTAAAGAGTCCTCTATAGACATAGTTGGGGCACCAGGTCTCTGAGATAACATCAATTTAGAGACCATAAAACTTTCACACCCTTATCTGTAAGATAATTAAGGAATCATTTTCAAGATCTTTGATATGTTGTTCTGTTATTTTTTAAATGTCCATTCATTCCCCCATGTCTGTGTACTTATTGTATATATATTGCTATTTCTTCATATATTCTTGTAGTACGTCTGATGAAGGGACTGTCTCGAAGGCTCGCTACGTAACATCATTTCTATTTTCCATTAAAAGGTATCAAACCTGCAATACTCTTATTTTGTTTCTATTAATGAGAGCACTAAACTAGTTTTCTCAATATCTGACATGAAATCAGAATAAACCTTCCCTGTTTTTCGTTATTTAGGATTAACATAATTGTTATTTGCCAAATGCCAGAATAATGAGAGAGAGAATGTTTTAAGGCATTTTTATTACTTTCTGCAATGTCAAAAGTTTACATAAACAAAGATTATTATGGCTTTCTTCTGGATTGCCCATATGATGATGTCATATGTTTGGAAGCTTCTGTTAGGTTTGTTGGCAACAGCTGAGTTAATTAGAGACACACCTGTGGATGTATTTGAATGCACACCTGAAACACAATGCTTCTTTGTGTAGCATCATGAGAAAGTCTAAAGAAATCAGCCAAGATATCAGGAAGAGAATTGTGGACTTGCACAAGTCTGGCTCAACCTTGGGTGTAATTTCAAGATACCTGAAGGGGCCTTGTTCATCTGTACAAACAATTATACACAAGTACAAACAAGGTGGGAATGTCCAGCCATCATACCGCTCAGAAAGGAGACGGGTTCTGTGTTTCAGAGATGAACGTGCTTTGGTCCGACATGTGCATATCAACTCAAGAACACAAGCAAAAGAAGCTGGCAAGATTGTGTCAATATCCACAGTGAAACAAATACTGTATCAACATGGGCTGAAAGGCCACTCGGCCAGGAAGAAGCCATCACTCCAAAAGAAACATAAAAAAGCCAGATTATTGTTTTCAAATGTTTTCAAAGACCTACATTTTTGGAGACTTGTCCTGTGGCCTAGCGAAACTAAAATTGAACTTTTTGGCCATAATGACCATTGTTACCTTTGGAGGAAAAAGGGAGAAGCTTGGAAGCTTAAGAACACCATCCCAACTGTGAAACACGGGGGTGGCAGCATCATATTGTGTGGTTGTTTTTCTGCAGGAGGTACTGGTGCACTTCACAAAATAGATGGCATCATGAGGAAAGAAGATTATGTGGAAATACTGAAGCAACATCTCAAGACATCAGCCAGGAAGTTAAAGCTTGGGCGGAAATGGGTCTTCCATATGGACAATGACCCGAAGCAAACTGCAAAACTGGTTACAAAGTGGCTTAAGGATAGCAAAGTCAATGTTTTGGAGTGGCCATCACAAAGCTCTAATCTCAATCCTATTGACAATTTATGGGCACAGCTGAAAAGGCAGGTGAGAGCAAGGCGACCAACAAACATGGCTCAGTTACACCAGTTTTGTCAGGAGGAATGGGCCCAAATTCCGACCAACTATTGTGAGAAGCTTGCAAATGTGATCGCACACTACATCCAGCACTCTGCCCTCCATGCTGGATGAGACATTGGTTTATATTTTGGCCAAAGCATAGTAAGCCACTCACCGCGTCAAGGCTGTCTCATGAGTGGTCCCTAACTCTTGTTCCTACCTGTTCATGTGCCATGACAGCCACATAAAATCCAGGGAATGCAGGTCAGCATGCAAGCCAAGTGTACTTGGCTTGCATGCTGACCTGCATTCCCTGGATTTTATGTGGCTGTCATGGCACATGAACAGGTAGGAACAAGAGTTAGGGACCACTCATGAGACAGCCTTGACGCGGTGAGTGGCTTACTATGCTTTGGCCAAAATATAAACCAATGTCTCATCCAGCATGGAGGGCAGAGTGCTGGATGTAGTGTGCGATCACATTTGCATTTTCCGTTTGTATATGTATTTCGCCATAGCGATCTGCACCTACAGGCAGGTTGTGCTGACCCAACCCCTTATTTTTTCTTTGTAGTATATATTGGAGGCGTGGCGATCTCCTTGGAGTCATTGCACACCTGACCAGTTAATCTGTCCTTGAGGCTGGTTTTAAAGTCAGTATAAAACTGAGTCTGCTTGTATAGAACCTACCATTAGCCATTTGGCTCCAGGAGAAGTATATGGTGGGTTCAGCATGCATGTTGGTACTTGCATCCCTGGATCCGATGAAAGCTGTAATGGCACCGGACGGGGTTACAAGCAAAGTGTACTTGGCTTGCATGCTGACCTGCATTCCCTGGATTTTATGTGGCTGTCATGGCACATGAACAGGTAGGAACAAGAGTTAGGGACCACTCATGAGACAGCCTTGACGCGGTGAGTGGCTTACTATGCTTTGGCCAAAATATAAACCAATGTCTCATCCAGCATGGAGGGCAGAGTGCTGGATGTAGTGTGCGATCACATTTGCATTTTCCGTTTGTATATGTATTTCGCCATAGCGATCTGCACCTACAGGCAGGTTGTGCTGACCCAACCCCTTATTTTTTCTTTGTAGTATATATTGGAGGCGTGGCGATCTCCTTGGAGTCATTGCACACCTGACCAGTTAATCTGTCCTTGAGGCTGGTTTTAAAGTCAGTATAAAACTGAGTCTGCTTGTATAGAACCTACCATTAGCCATTTGGCTCCAGGAGAAGTATATGGTGGGTTCAGCATGCATGTTGGTACTTGCATCCCTGGATCCGATGAAAGCTGTAATGGCACCGGACGGGGTTACAAGCAAAGTGTACTTGGCTTGCATGCTGACCTGCATTCCCTGGATTTTATGTGGCTGTCATGGCACATGAACAGGTAGGAACAAGAGTTAGGGACCACTCATGAGACAGCCTTGACGCGGTGAGTGGCTTACTATGCTTTGGCCAAAATATAAACCAATGTCTCATCCAGCATGGAGGGCAGAGTGCTGGATGTAGTGTGCGATCACATTTGCATTTTCCGTTTGTATATGTATTTCGCCATAGCGATCTGCACCTACAGGCAGGTTGTGCTGACCCAACCCCTTATTTTTTTATTGTGAGAAGCTTGTGGAAGGACATCCAAAACGTTTGACCCAAGTCATACAGTTTAAGGGCAATGGTGCCAAATATTAATGAAATGTATGTAAACTTTTGACTTTGCAGAAAGTAATAAAAATGTCTTAAAACATTATTCTGGAATTTGGCAAATAATAATAATTATGGTCCTAATTGACCAAAAACAGGAAAGGTTTATTCTGATTTTATGTCAGATATTGAGAAAAACATGCATATGTGTCTTTTTATATAGTGTATGTAAACTTCTGGTTTCAACTGTATCACTCCATCCCAAAACTCCTGTACTATTAAAATCTAAAAATATTTATCTCAGATGGCAAACGGTGTAATCAAAAATAGCAGTTTTTTTCATCTCTTCACCTTCCAACAAAATTTAATAAAAAGTGATTAAAAAGTTATACACAGATATGTATATATAACAAAATGCAACACTGCGCGCTACAATACAGATAGATAGACAGCCAAACTACACAAACGCCTACCTCCTAATCACGCAATTACACTACAAACACATATCTCTGTGTCCAGGTCCTACCTTAACCCAGGTGTGTCTGTTGCAGTAACGTGTTCTGCGGCGGTCCTCGTGTCTTTTCTGTATATGTTACAGAGCAGGGAGAGCAGATCCAAGGGAGGATGGCTGTAGCATAGGCTGTCTAATATTATTAAAAGTATTGGGAATTCGCCCCGGCCGGTGGCAGAATATTCCCGTTACCTGTTAGGCCTTATTCACACGTCCGTTGTTTCTTTCCTGATCTGTTCCGTTTTTTGCTGAACAGATCTGGACCAGATCTGGACCCATTCATTTTCAATGGGTCCTGAAAAAAAATGGACAGCTCAATGTCTGATTTTTTTTCAGGACCCATTGAAAATGAATGGGTCCAGATCTGGTCCAGATCTGTTCAGCAAAAAACGGAACAGATCAGGAAAGAAACAACGGACGTGTGAATGGACCCTAAAGCTGACGCTCACGTCTGAGCGGGTGACGTCACCGCAGGTGAGCTACGGATAGCAGCGAGGGTCAAACTCCCTACGCGTTTTGAGTGCAGGCAGTACTCTTCGTCAGGGAATGTTACATTCCCTGACGAAGAGTACCGCCTGTACTCGAAACGCGTAGGTAGTTTGACCCTCGCTGCTATCCGTAGCTCACCCAATACTTTTAATAATATTAGACAGCCTATGCTACAGCCATCCTCCCTTGGATCTGCTCTCGCTGCTCTGTAACATATACAGAAAAGACACGAGGACCGCCGCAGAACACGTTACTGCAACAGACACACCTGGGTTAAGGTAGGACCTGGACACAGAGATATGTGTTTGTAGTGTAATTGCGTGATTAGGAGGTAGGCATTTGTGTAGTTTGGCTGTCTATCTATCTGTATTGTAGCGCGCAGTGTTGCATTTTGTTATATATACATATCTGTGTTTTGTGCAGCTGGTCTGCACATTATCCTACATAGTAGGTTACGGGACTGACCAAAATACTGACCAAATACTGACCGTGTAAAAAAGGCCATTAAAGTCCTGCATGCAGGACTTTTTCTTAGAAAAAAAAAAAAGATTTCAGATGAAAATAGCCAAAATGGATGCAAAGGGAGAATAAGGCCTCTTTCACATGGTCAATATTTTGCATCAGTATTTGTCAGCCAAAATCAGGAGTGGGTCCAAAAAATAGAAGAGATGCAAATATTTCTATTAAATGTTATCCCTATTTTGGACCTACCCTGGTTTTGGCTTACAATTACCGATCAAATACTGACCGTTTGAAAGAGACTTTATGGATACTCAAAATACAGACTTCGTTTTTTTTTTTTCTGTTCTTCTGACGGATCAAAAGAACAGAAAAATAAACAGTGATTTGAACATACTGACACTGCTGCTACCCCCCCACAATGTCATAGGGCCACTATTGTCATTGTTACTGCTACTGTCATTGCAGCCCTCCCCACTATGTCATGGGGCCACTACTTGAATCTTGGGGCACTGCACGGTTAAGTCCACAGCGACAAGTTAAACCTGTCGGTAACAGTGATCAGTAATACTGGTGTAACATCCCAGAGTTATGTTACTAAACTCTTTCTCCTCGCTACATCCTGTTAAGTGTATGTATATTGTCATCTTGTGTAATCTAACATTGCATTCTTCATTATGTGCATTTTCTAAGCCTGATATATATGTTTGCTGTAATTTCCATGTACACCAGCAGGTGGCAGCAATGTATTCAGCAGGTCTTAGTTCAGTTTAGTGTTTCTAGACTGGAATAGTACCTTCCAGTTTAGCTTCCCCCCCTTTGAGGAGGTGTGGAATGTTCCCACATCCTGCCTCATGGGGAGGAGAAGGAAGTTTAGTTAGTGTACCAGCCACCCCTGCTAGGGAAAGGCTGTGTTGGTAAGAGCTCCCAGAAATAGGGATCCCAAACCAGGATCTGTCTCGGCTGAGACCAAAGATCACCCTTCACAGTCTGAGCCTTTCAGCCTCAACTGTTGACAAGCAAGCAGCACCTCCAGTCCTCCAGGAAGAGCCATTTCCTGTGAGCATAACTGTGAGTACTTACCCAGAGACCAGGAGAAGCCAAATTCCTCCTCAGCTAGTCAATCCCCATACACAGCAGAAGATAGACAGAGCAGAAGACAGATTCCTGCCAAATTTTCCAGGCACATAGTATAGAAGAAGAAGAGATATTGATCCCTGCCATACATTGCCAAATACCTGCTGGGACTAATGGTGTAACTCTTATGTATTTAAGCTGCCATTCAATAAAGACAAGTTGGATTATATTACCAGTCTGGATCTCATTTACTGCTACCAAAGTTCCTCAGTTACTCCTACTAACAACACTCATTTACTGCAAGTGAGCCAGGATCCAGGAGTCCAGCCGTACCAAGGTAGGAGACACGGTTGACATTACACAGAGACACTATTCCCATTCTGGCATTCCTCACCTGGTACGTGAGTTACAACATCTTAAAGGGCCCTGCAACAGTACCCTGCGCAAGCTGCAATTGGCGTCACGAACAAACCATAGACTTTTATACTCATCTCCTGACCCACTGCATAATTGACCACCGTACCACGGTCCTGCTCATTGCACTGGCATACAGTAAATCTACAGCTGACAGAAGGGATTAAAAAGCATGTGTTTGGACTGCCACAACATGCATTTAAAAATTTTTTTTTTTACTCCACTACCTTCTGGTGCTGCCTCCATTTCTTTATTTTGTTCCACTAAGGAGCCATTGCACTGCAATGGTGCGCACAGGTTTTTTGCTTTACTGAAGGGTGGGGTATGCATTTATTTTTGTTTAACAAAATACGGTTATAAATTACACCTGTAATATTGATGGCACAGTACCTACAGAATGGATAAACTATGAATGTGGGTGCACTAGAGCAGTGTTTCCCAACCAGTGTGCCTCCAGCTGTTGCAAAACTACACCTCCCAGCATGCCTGCACAGCCAAATGCAGTACGGCATGCTGGGAGTTGTAGTTTTGCAACAGCTGGAGGCACACTGGTTGGGAAACACTGCACTAGAGCATAATGCACACAGCGATACACCCTCCCTGCAAGTTCCAAGCCTTCATACTGAGATTGGCGGTGAGCCTTGGGGTCAATCTCTTGTCAAAAAGAAATGATGGTCACAATAATCACAAAAACCATGGTATAAAAAGGTATATCCAAAAGGGGCTTGAACTAGTCCACAGGGGAATAGGTAAATCCCCCAGTAGGCCCCTGAGCAAGGTGGGTTCTTGATCCCCATCCTCTGTTTAAGTGGCACATGGCACAGTAGACTGACTGCACTACATACAGATATATAACAACTGGGTATGTAATTTAAAAACTACCCAGTTTATTGTTATACACATATCGGGTGGTGGAGAAGACTTCTAGGTACAGAGGTAGGCCAGCCAGTATCTTCTTTCCCAAGGGACCCCCATAAGCCATCATCTTATAGTGTCTTGCTACTGCTACCGCTGTGTGAGCAGATAATATTTGCCCGTAGCTTTACAGTAGGCCTCCAAAATGAATTTTACTGGTGTGCCCTAGGCACCACTGTTCAACACTGACCGTATATTTACTAAATGCATTTAAAAGGTTTTATTATAAATTATTACATTTATAATACAGTTTTTTCCATAGCAGTTGGCATATATTCTAATAGGAGGCAAATGGCAGCTGTTTGAAAATAATAGTTTTTCTTTCCTCTGGATCAACACAGCAGGATAACAGGATTAATAAAATGGATTTACGTTTTTACTCACCATTACTATATAATCATGCTCCAAAGAATGATGAACGCTGAACTCTACTGAGTAAAGCACAATGTGGATATTTTTATTAAGCGAAATGTCATAAATATGAATGAGATACCCTCCGCATTAGATATAAAGAAGCTCGCCCACAAACCTTATGTGTTTCTATTACTAATTATTTTCTTAAAAGCCCAAAAAAATGTAATCGCATCTGCTTTTAGGAGATCCTAAATTAATGGATTCAAAAATGAGAAGTAAAAATAAGATTGCTACACATCAGGACCATTTTACAAGACTTTCGTAGGAGCATGGAAAACCAAACAGTTAACCGAAGACACCTGATTATGCAGCTTGCAAATTTTATTGCTTATTATTAGATATAAGCGAGTTTTTAAAAAATTTGATTTGCCGGTTAGCCAAATTTTTCTTGAAAATTTTGGTTCGATCCGAATATATTAGCGGCAAATTAAGTTAAAAAACAGCTATTTCCTGGCTGCTGAGAGCCTTTGTAGTGGTGTAGAACACTGTGCCTTGTAGTAACACGCATAGGGAGTCTGCTTTGGTAGTGAAATAATACTGTAAGTCCGTATGACATGCAGATGACAGGTGTTGCTCTTAGAATCACTGCACACTTCACTTATTAGGGCAGTCACGGGGCTAAAACTGATCAAATAACTAAAGTATGAACTCAACCTTACAGGTCAGTGCCAAGAAGTGCACTCCTTTTACACCGTCGCCAGCTGATTCCACATAGATGTTATCAGAACCTGTTGTATTAAACGCTTATACAAGTAGAACCCCCCCAACAGAGTGGAGAGGGTGTCAGCAGTAAGTTTGTGCTGATGTCACTGATTAATTTGCCCTTCCTCTGATCCGTCAGAACAATAACCCACAAAAAATGGATCCTGTCTGTGGAGCATACACCTTCACTCGGTAAGCATTTGCTCAATAATCCATCAGTATTGCTAATGCCCAAAAAAACAGGAGTGGATCTAAAACAGAGATGACACGTGAATGGAATATTTGCATGTCTTCTGTGTTTTGTACCCACTCCTGCTTTTGGCTACCAAATCATAAGCCAATTCTGATGGGACCATACAGGCCTTACAGCTGCTACACAGACAGGATCCATTGTGCGTCTCATTTTTTCTTCCTTCTGACAGATCAGAAGAAGGGTCAAAAAAATGATGATGTCAGCCAGGCCGAAAGGCAAAAGGCCCAGTCATGAAGTGGGGAGGGTGGGAACACCATGAGGAGACCACAGAGTGGCCCAATGACAGGGTCTGGAGGTAACGGCAGCATCATGAGGCCATATAGTGACACAATGACAGAATCCGGAGGTGGTGGCAGCATGAGGAGAGCACAGAGTGGCACAATGACAGTGTGGAGGTGGCTGCAGCATCAGGAAGCCACAGAGTGGCACAATGACAGAGTCTGGAAGTGGCGGCAGCAGCAGTAACAGCATCAGGAGAAGGCCACCGAGTGGCACAATGACCGAGTGTGGAGGTGGCAGCAGTATGATGAAGCCACCGAGTGGCATAATTGACAGAGTTTGGAGGTGGCAGCAGTATGAAAAGGCTACTGAGTGGCACAATGACCGAGTGTGGAGGTGGCAGCAGTATGAGGAAGCCACCAAGTATCACAATGACAGAGTCTGGAGGTGGCAGCAGTATGAGGAGGCCACAGAGTGGCACAATGACAGAGTCTGGAGGTCGCGGCAGTAGCAGCATCATGACAAGGCCACTGGGTGGTACAATGATAGAGTGTGGAGGTGGCGGCAATATGAGGAGGTCACTGAGTGGTACAATGACAGAGTCTGGAGGTGGCAGTAGTATGAGGAGGCCACCGAGTAGCACTATGACAAATTTTGGAGGTGGCGACAGCAGCAGCATCAGTAGGAGGCCAGATAGTGGCACAATGACAAAGTGTGGAGGTGGCGGCGGCAGCAGCATTAGGAGGAGGCCACAGGGTGGCAAAATGACGAGTGTGGAGGTGGCGGCAGCATCAGGAGACCACAGAGTGGCAAGGTGAAATGGTGAGGAGGTGGTGGCAGCATCAGGAGGCCACAGAGTGGCAAGGTGACATAGTGTGGAGGTGGCAGCAGCATGAGGAGGCCACAGCATAAGGAGGCCACAGAGTGGCACGACAACGAGAGATTACGGAGGTGGAAGCAGCATGAGGGGGCCACAGAGTGGCACGACGATAAGAGATATTGTGGAGGTGGCAGCAGCATGAGGAGGCCACAGAGTGGCCGCTTCGTCTATTCATTTATATGGAATATGGGACAGAACAGAAAGTTAAAATTTCTCAACTTTATAAAGTGTTGCTTAAAACACTATTTAATAATACACGTTCTTTGGCATAATAGGCTTGGCAAATTGATTGTCCCAGAATATATTGGCGAATTTAAGTTTACTTTCTCATAATTTTAGTCAAGTTTTGGTTCAATTTAATATTCAATATTTAATAAATGTAATAATAAATATTAAGTGTTGCCTAAGACAGGAGAGAATCTGTCAGTCTTCAGTTTATTCAACGACGTGGTTACGATGGAGAAAGCATTCCAAAAAACAATTTCTCTCCACCTGGAGAGGAATCCTGTCAAGATTGATGCAAGTGCGGTAAGATACATCTGGGGGAACCTGCCTGGCATGAACAGGCCTCTAGTAGCTACAGACAATGAGAAGACAAAGCGTCAAGATAGCTTTGAGCCCGGAAGAGTCGAGAAGTTCATCAAGATACATCACTAAAGATTTGACCGCATATAACCGCAGCGCTGACCGCTGAATAAATTTTGTTTTTCGACCGAAATACTTGAATAAAGATTTTACTGCATATAACCGCAGCGCTAACTGCTGAATAAATTTGGTTTTTCGACCAAAATACTTCAATAAAGATTTTACCGCATATAACCGCAGCGCTGATCGCTGAATAAATTTTGTTTTTTTACCGAAATACATCAATATAGATTTTATAGCATATAACTGCAGCGCTGAACGATAAATAAAATTCGTTTTTCGACCGAAATATGTCCCAAAAGGTTTTACCACATATAATTTCGACCAAAATACTTCAATGAAGATTTTACCACATATAATGGAACACGGAGATGGAGAAGGTATTCGGATTCCCCCCGCATTATACGGACATCTCAGAAATGAACACTGCTCCCGACAGCAGCTCCTGGGAAGGTCATGGAGTGTCCCGGTCATACGGCATCTATTTGCCCCGCTGAATGATTATTTTGAAAGTGTGTTGAAGCCACACGGGGCCCCTACACTGCAAATTTGTCATGGAGACATGGAGATTTTACCACATATAACCGCAGCGCTGACTGCTGAATAAATTTTGTTTTTCGACCAAAATACTTCAATAAAGATTTTACCACATATAACCGCCGATGACGTGAACTAACAATGTATTTTTCTTTTTGTACTGAAATAGGCCACTGAACGCTTTCAAGACATTTAACCGCCGCTGACGCGAACTGAGAATATATTTTACTTTTTGTACTGAAATAGGCCACTAAACGCTTTCAAGACATATAACCGCTTCCGACATGAACTGAGAATGTATTTTTCTTTTTGTACTGAAATAGGCCACTAAACGCTTTTAAGACATATAACCACCGCCGATGTTAAGTGAGAATATATTTTACATTTTTGTACTGAAATAGGCCACTAAACATTTTCAACACAAATAACCGCCAAAGTAAACTGAGAATATATTTTTCTTTTTGTACTGAAATACAAAATAATACATATAACCGCCGCACTGACTGACTGCTACCACCGCTACTTCCATGAGCCCCTACACCACTACTGTGAGAGATATAACGCCATCTTGTCTCTCTCTGAACCAGAGTTCACAGAGGTTAGTATATGT
The DNA here is from genome assembly GCF_905171765.1 of Bufo bufo. NCBI lineage: Eukaryota > Metazoa > Chordata > Amphibia > Anura > Bufonidae > Bufo > Bufo bufo. The sequence goes on from NC_053391.1 coordinate 454,313,273, forward strand.
CAGCTTTTTAGCAGGTGCGAGGGAGCAGTTGACCCCCCCCCAGGGGCGTACATAGAAATCATGGGGCCCCATAGCAAAACTCAGAATTGGGCCCCCCCCCCCAATAAAAAGTTTAATAATTAAAGCTGATTAGTGAAGGTGCGGGGTACATTAGGAGCTAAATAAAAGGTTAGGCTGTGGTCACATCACGTTTTTGCCATCCGTTTTTACTTATATGTTGGGGGGGGTAAAAAAAGTGCTGCACCCTATGCTTTTCTATCCTGCAGAGTCCAGTAGAAAAACCGTATAGGTTAACATATACATTTTTCTTTCAAACTCTATGATGAAGGATGCCACTGTATGTATACATGAAACGGATGGAAAAACGGAACTCAGCCTTACCCTTTAAGTTTTATTTATTTTATGATAGGTGTAAATCAGAGGAGAGCCTATAGGGTTAATTACTGAAGCAGAACTGTCCACATACAGGGAGTGCAGAATTATTAGGCAAGTTGTATTTTTGAGGATTAATTTTATTATTGAACAACAACCATGTTCTCAATGAACCCAAAAAACTCATTAATATCAAAGCTGAATATTTTTGGAAGTAGTTTTTAGTTTGTTTTTAGTTTTAGCTATTTTAGGGGGATATCTGTGTGTGCAGGTGACTATTACTGTGCATAATTATTAGGCAACTTAACAAAAAACAAATATATACCCATTTCAATTATTTATTTTTACCAGTGAAACCAATATAACATCTCAACATTCACAAATATACATTGCTGACATTCAAAAACAAAACAAAAACAAATCAGTGACCAATATAGCCACCTTTCTTTGCAAGGACACTCAAAAGCCTGCCATCCATGGATTCTGTCAGTGTTTTGATCTGTTCACCATCAACATTGCGTGCAACAGCAACCACAGCCTCCCAGACACTGTTCAGAGAGGTGTACTGTTTTCCCTCCTTGTAAATCTCACATTTGATGATGGACCACAGGTTCTCAATGGGGCTCAGATCAGGTGAACAAGGAGGCCATGTCATTAGATTTTCTTCTTTTATACCCTTTCTTGCCAGCCACGCTGTGGAGTACTTGGACGCGTGTGATGGAGCATTGTCCTGCATGAAAATCATGTTTTTCTTGAAGGATGCAGACTTCTTCCTGTACAACTGCTTGAAGAAGGTGTCTTCCAGAAACTGGCAGTAGGACTGGGAGTTGAGCTTGACTCCATCCTCAACCCGAAAAGGCCCCACAAGCTCATCTTTGATGATACCAGCCCAAACCAGTACTCCACCTCCACCTTGCTGGCGTCTGAGTCGGACTGGAGCTCTCTGCCCTTTACCAATCCAGCCACGGGCCCATCCATCTGGCCCATCAAGACTCACTCTCATTTCATCAGTCCATAAAACCTTAGAAAAATCAGTCTTGAGATATTTCTTGGCCCAGTCTTGACGTTTCAGCTTGTGTGTCTTGTTCAGTGATGGTCGTCTTTCAGCCTTTCTTACCTTGGCCATGTCTCTGAGTATTGCACACCTTGTGCTTTTGGGCACTCCAGTGATGTTGCAGCTCTAAAATATGGCCAAACTGGTGGCAAGTGGCATCTTGGCAGCTGCACGCTTGACTTTTCTCAGTTCATGGGCAGTTATTTTGCGCCTTGGTTTTTCCACACGCTTCTTGCGACCCTGTTGACTATTTTGAATGAAACGCTTGATTGTTCGATGATCACGCTTCAGAAGCTTTGCAATTTTAAGAGTGCTGCATCCCTCTGCAAGATATCTCACTATTTTTGACTTTTCTGAGCCTGTCAAGTCCTTCTTTTGACCCATTTTGCCAAAGGAAAGGAAGTTGCCTAATAATTATGTACACCTAATATAGGGTGTTGATGTCATTAGACCACACCCCTTCTCATTACAGAGATGCACATCACCTAATATGCTTAATTGGTAGTAGGCTTTGGAGCCTATACAGCTTGGAGTAAGACAACATGCATAAAGAGGATGATGTGGTCAAAATACTCATTTGCCTAATAATTCTGCACGCAGTGTAGGTCAATGTGACCCCTGGGACTGATCTTCTGCAGGTCCACAGCATTAGATCTCTGTCTCACAGCTCAACTTCTCCCTTTGTTATTAACAGGGAGCAGCGCTGAGCAATTTTAGTCATGTCCCATCCTTCACTCAGAGGTAGTCTATCTGGAGCATCCAGCACATGCCACAGGTGCCATATGAAAGAATACATATGCCCTACAGTGAGCAGAGCTGAGGCTCCTGTCTGACCCTGACAGCTGTAAGTACAGGCACACTGCTGCAGCAAACAGCCTGTCTTCTGTCAGCTCCTCTCACCTCAGCTCCATCATGCAGAGCGCTTCTGCTTCCTTCTGCCCTCTCACACAGCCTAGGAATAGTGAAGGCTGTGCTGGAGGTTAACAAGCAAAGAGAAGGCAGTAGGACCCAGAGGAGGGTCAGCATGTGGGACATCACTGCTGATAAAAGTAAATGCAGGGCTGGTACTTTACCTGCTGCTACCGTAGCTGTGGGAGCAAACTTCCACCAAAGACCTCACAGAGGGGCGGGCACATCAGGCAGTGAGCTGCTTCCTGATTGGAGGAATCGGCTGCTCACTCTCCCTGCTCCTTCCCTCCATCCAGCCTGCTGTGTATAATGCAGGGATCTCAAGTCTCCTTGAAGTTAAGGGAGTCTCCCGCTATTAGATAGCGGCTCCCTGACACCCGCATGTGAGACAATATATCCCGGAAAGGTTCACTGATAGCAGAGCAGAGAGATAAGAGAAGTGACAGGACAGAGTTTAGATTACAGGTTGAATTAACCCTTTAGGGTCAAATTGGCTTCTCAAGGAGATATTTATGTTAAAGGCATCTTCTTCTGTCTCATTCAGTAGCTATATAACTATTGAGAGAGATGTATTTTTTAAAAATACATTTACACATTTAACCCTCCATTTTAATTATATTATTTACCACAGTGTTAAATCCCCCCCGCCCCCCCCCCCGATGCTTGTTTTTTTCCTACAGTGGGGTAGATAATTACACACAGGGTTCACTTGCTTCTTGTCAGCTCAGCGAATGAACCGAAGATTCGATTCATGAATCGGTTCATTTGAATGAACTGATTCAAATGAACCGATTCATGTGAAAGATCCGACCTTCCCATCTCTAGTTTACTCGCAGTAAACCTTTCCGGCAACCTGTAGCAGTGTCTCCTTCTCGGCGTGTGCGCACAGTGCAAGAAGAAGCCGATGCCAGCAGTCCGCAACGGCGCATCAGGCTGAGCCTGTGCCACCGCGGGATCTCAAAGCGGGAGGAGGGGGAGGGGGGAGAGGCGGCGCTGGGCACGAACGGCGATGCGTGCGGCCGGGCACCATGCATCCACAGACCTCCCCTGCTTGGGCACCTTAATTCAATGATTGACAGGTTAGTAAAACCTGTTTTTCCGCAGAATAAAGCCACAAATAGCTTTTATAAGGCCACCTTAGAAATCAGAATGCTACCCTGGACATGAGCAGATGTTTAGCTCACAGGGCTTATAGGTGGTGACAGAATCCCTTTAATCATATACATAAATATGATAATTTGGGGCAGGGTAATGAGCCCCGTCCTCCAGACCATAGAGCAAAGTGTGCAGATACTGCAGATGTCTGGAAAATGTAATAAAAAGTTCGTGAAAGAAAAAAAATAGAAAACCTCCCTGAAATGAGAAGTGCACCTCCCTCAAATGAGTTTTTGCAGGTTGGGATGTCTGATAATGCCAAATGAAAATGTAAATATGTAATGGCACTGGGGCGTTTGGGCCCAGGGCTGCCGACCCAAACGCCCCATTGCCAGTATTTATCTCTCTACTGTTAACTAATGCAGCGTGTATTCAGGTCGGAAAGGGGGCGGAGCCATGCAGCCTGGCCGGGCCCCCTAATCTCACGGGCCCCATAGCCAGTGCGTGGTCTGCCTATATTGATGGTATGCCACTGCCCCCCCGCCCTTCCTTCCCTATTCTCAGAAATGGAACTTAGAAATGGAAATTATTACTGGTTACTTTCACATCCTCTTTTTTGATAAGATGTTTCATTTCTTCTGCCTTTGTGGTTTCTGCTCAAGTTATGTAATGCCCACAGCTGCTAGATGTCTGCCAGTAAAATCCTAATATAAGATTTGTCTGTAACCTAATAAATTCAGATTACTTGATCCAGCCAACTTGACTGTATCAGATTTTCTCTATGTGCACATATAACGTGGATTTGGACTCTGATAATCATAGAAGCGGGGATAATTTCCCCAACAAATTCTTGGCTCCCAACGTAGGGGCTGGACTAATTTGCTCTCCCTCGACACCCCGATAACCACGGTCAGATGGTCAGAGGACGTACAGATCTACTAAAAGCAGCTGCAAGATAAGAGACTTTATCTTACTAAAATCTGTGCCTCATCTCCTGTCTGTCCAAATCGGTGTGGAGTTGGAGTCTTAGGGCTCTTTCACACTTGCGTTCTTTTCTTCCGGCATAGAGTTCCGTCGTCGGGGCTCTATGCCGGAAGAATCCTGATCAGTTTTATCCTAATGCATTCTGAATGGAGAGAAATCCGTTCAGGATGCATCAGGATGTCTTCAGTTCCGGACTGGAACGTTTTTTAGCCAGAGAAAATACCGCAGCATGCTGCGCTTTTTGCTCCGGCCAAAAATCCTGAACACTTGCCGCAAGGCCGGATCCGGAATTAATGCCCATTGAAAGGCATTAATCCGGATCCGGCCTTAAGCTAAACGTCGTTTCGGCGCATTGCCGGATCCGACGTTTAGCTTTTTCTGAATGGTTACCATGGATCCCAGGACGCTAAAGTCCTGTTTGCCATGGTAAAGTGTAGTGGGGAGCAGGGGAGCAGTATACTTACCGTCCGTGCGGCTCCCCGGGCGCTCCAGAGTGACGTCAGGGCGCTCCACGCTCATGGATGACGTGTCGCATGGATCACGTCATCCATGCGCATGGGGCGCCCTGATGTCATTCTGGAGCGCCCCGGGAGCCGCACGGACGGTAAGTATACTGCTCCCCCGTTCCCCACTACTACTATGGCAGCCAGGACTTTAATAGCGTCCTGGGTGCCATAGTAACACTGAACGCATTTTGAAGACGCTTTCAGTTCACTTGCGTTTTTCCGGATCTGGCGTGTAATTCCGGCAAATGGAGTACACGCCGGATCCGGACAACGCAAGTGTGAAAGAGCCCTTAAAAAGCTTATTTACAGTCCAGCCTATTTTTGGTAAAGAACTCTAAAGAGATGATATTCCTATGATTATTGGGTAAGGACAAAAAATACTGACGATGGTAACTTTGACTGGGACACATTTGGATTAGTAGTTGGAATATTAATTTATTTGAAGTGTGTGATATATATCTTGTGGAGAATCACTTTTAACCGCCTCACGTCCGCCCATAGGATATAAACGTCCTATGGGTGGACGTCTATTTCTGACAGCACGTTTTAAAACGTCCTGTCAGAAATAGCAGCTGCACGCTAATCGTGCAGCTGCTGATCGGGTTGCCCGCTGTCAGTGACAGCAGGGCAACCCTAAGACAAGGCAGGGACAGTGCCCAGGTGTCCCTGCCTTCACGATCGCTGCAGACACAGCGCTCACCGAGCGCTGTGTCTGCAGAGCAGGAAGCGCTGTGCGCTTCCTGTTCCGGCCCGGCGGTCATGTGACCGCCGGGACCGGAGAGTGCAGGGGCTGTGTGAGGTCTCTCAGAGACCTCGATCGGCCCTGCTGTGAGGCTGTACAGCGCAGGATTGCTGCTGTACAGCCTCTATAGGGGTGCATTTGTCCTGTAACTGGGGCTACTATGTCAGCCCCAGTTACAGGAGAAATCAACAGTGTAAAAAAAAAATAAAAAGTGAAGTAAATGTCCCCCAGAGGTCTTGTATGACCTTATGGGGGACGAAAAGTGTAAAATAAAATAAAAATAAAATAAAGGGTTGAAAAAATAAAATAAAAAAAAGTTTCACATGTAAAAAAAAAAAAAATCCCAAGTAATGAATAAAAAAAAAAATTAAAAATAGAAAAAATAAAATAAAATAGACATATTTAGTATTGCCGCGTCCGTAAAAACCAGCTCTATAAAAATATCACATGACCTAACCCCTCGGGTGAACACCGTAAAAAATAAATAAAAAAAACTGTGTCAAAACAAGCAATTTTTGTCACCTTGCATCACAAAAGGTGCAACACCAAGTGATCAAAAATGCGTATGTCCCACAAAATGGTACCAATAAAACCGTCACCTCATCCTGCAAAAAATGAGCCCCTACATAAGAAAATATCTCAAAAAATAAAAAAACTATAGCTCTTAGAACATGGAGACACTAAAACATCATTTTTTTGGTTTCAAAAATGCTATTATTGTGTTAAAGTGAAACAAATAAAAAAAAGTATACATATTAGGTATTGCCGCGTCCGTAAAAACCAGCTCTATAAAAATATCACATGACCTAACCCCTCGGGTGAACACCGTAAAAAAAAAAAAAAAAAAAAAAACTGTGTCAAAACAAGCAATTTTTGTCACCTTGCATCACAAAAGGTGCAACACCAAGTGATCAAAAACGCGTATGTCCCACAAAATAGTACCAATAAAACCGTCACCTCATCCCGCAAAAAATGAGCCCCTACATAAGAAAATCTCTCAAAAAATAAAAAAACTATAGCTCTCAGAACATGGACACATTAAAACATAATTTTTTGGTTTCAAAAATGCTATTATTGTGTAAAACTTTAATAAATGAGAAAAAGTATACATATTAGGTATCGCCACGTCTGTAACAATCTGATCTATAAAAATGTCACTTGACTGAACCCCTCAGGTGAACGCTGTAAAAATAAATAAATAGAAACTGTGCTAAAACAACCAATTTTTTGGTCACCTTGCCCCATAAAGTGTTATAATGAATGATCAAAAAATCATATGTACCCAAAAATAGTACTAATAAAACTGGAACCTTATCCCCTAGTTTCCAAAATGGGGTCACTTCTTGGGAGTTTCTACTGTAAGGGTGCATCAGGGGGCTTCAAATGGGACATGGCATCTAAAAACCATGTGGAGTTCCTTTTCTTCTGTGCCCTGCCGTGTGCCCATACAGCAGTTTACGACCACATGTGGGGTGTTTCTGTAAACCGCAGAATCTGGGTAATAAATATTGAGTTTTGTTTGGCTGTTAACCATCGATGTGTTAAAGAAAAAAATTGATTAAAATGGAAAATCTGCCCAAAAAGTTAAATTTAAAAATTTGATCTCCATTTTCCTTTAATTCTTGTGGAACGCCTAAAGGGTTAACAAAGTTTGTAAAATCGGTTTTGAATACCTTGAGGGGTGTAGTTTCTACAATGGGGTCGTTTATGGGGGTATCCACTATGTAGGCCCCACAAAGTGACTTCAGACCTGAACTGGTCCTTATAAAGTGGGTTTTGGCAATTTTCTTAAAAATTTGAAGAATTGCTTCTAAACTTCTAAGCCTTCTAACGTCCTAAAAAAATAAAATGACATTTCCAAAATGATGCCAACATAAAGTAGACATATGGGGAATGTTAAATAATAAATATTTTATGAGGTTTCACTTTCTGTTTTAAAAGCAGAGAAATTGAAATTTAGAAAATTGCGAATTTTTCAAATTTTTGGGTAAATTTGTGATTTTTTCATAAATAAAGGTGAAATATTTTGACTCAAATTTATGACTATCATCAAGTACAATGTGTCACGAGAAAACAATCTCTGAATGACTTGGATAAATAAAGGTGTTCCAAAGTTATTACCACATAAAGTGAGATATGTCAGTTTTGCAAAATTTGGCCTGGTCAGGAAGGGGGCAAAGGGCCCAGATGGGAAGTGGTTAATGACATAGAAGGAAATCAGGACCCGTGGAAACCTATGAAGGAGTGGTAAGTCCTGGGAATAATTATCAGTCTACAATAAGAATACACTAATGTGTAGTGAGGAAGTTCTTAACCATCTCCTGTCCGCCCATAGGAAATAAACGTCCGGGAGGTGGTTCTCTATTTCTGAATGGATGTTCCAGAACGTCCGTTCAGAAACTGCAGCTGCACGCTAATCGTGCAGCTGCTAATCGGGTTGCTCGCTGTCAGTGACAGCAGGGCAACCCAGAGAGAAGGCAGGGACAGTGCCCAGGTGTCCCTGCCTTCTGGATCGCTGCATATACAGCGCTTGTATGCAGAGCAGGAAGCGCTTCCTGTTCTGGCCCGGCGGTCATGTGACCGCCGTGACCGGAGAGTGCAGGAGCTGTGTGAGGTCTTTCAGAGACCTCGATCAGCCCTGCACTGAGGCTGTACAGCACAGAATTATGCTGTACAGCCTCTCTGGGGGGTGTATTTCTCCTGTAACTGGGGCTACTATGTCAGCCCCAGTTACAGGAGAAATCAAAAGTGAAAAAAAAAAAGAAAAAGTGAAGTAAATGTCCCCCAGAGGTCTTGTATGACCTTATGGGGGACGAAAAGTGTAAAATAAAAAATAAAAAATAAAGGGTTTGAAAAAATAAAATATAAAAAATGTTTCACATGTAAAAAAAAAAAATTCCCCAAGTAAGTAATAATTTTTTTTTTTCAAAAATAGAAAAAATAAAAGAAAATAGACATATTTGGTATTGCCGCGTCCGTAAAAACCAACTCTATAAAAATATCACATGACCTAACCCCTCGGGTGAACACCGTAAAAAAAAAAAAAAACTCTGTCAAAACAAGCAATTTTTGTCACCTTACATCAAAAAAAGTGCAACACCAAGTGATCAAAAATGCGTATGTCCCACAAAATGGTACCAATAAAACAGTCACCTCATCCCACAAAAAATGAGCCCCTACATAAGAAAATCTCTCAAAAAATAAAAAAACTATAGCTCTCAGAACATAAACACATTAAAACATAATTTTTTTGTTTCAAAAATGCTATTATTGTGTAAAACTTTAATAAATGAGAAAAAGTATACATATTGGGTATCGCCACGTCCATAACAATCTGCTCTATAAAAATGTCACTTGACTGAACCCCTCAGGTGAACGCTGTAAAAATAAATAAATAAATAGAAACTGTGCTAAAACAACCAATTTTTTGGTCACCTTGCCCCATAAAGTGTTATAATGAATGATCAAAAAATCATATGTACCCAAAAATAGTAGCAATTAAACTGGCACCTTATCCCCTAGTTTCCAAAATGGGATCACTTCTTGGGAGTTTCTACTGTAAGGGTGCATCAGGGGGCTTCAAATGGGACATGGCACCTAAAAACCATGTGGAGTTCCTTTTCTTCTGCGCCCTGCCGTGTGCCCATACAGCAGTTTATGACACATGTGGGGTGTTTCTGTAAACTACAGAATCAGGGCCATAAATATTGAGTTTGGTTTGGCTGTTAACCCTTGCTTTGTAACTGGAAAAAAATTATTAAAATGGAAAATCTGCCAAAAAAGTGAAATTTTGAAATTGTATCTCTATTTTCCATTAATTCTTGTGGAACGCCTAAAGGGTTAACAAAGTTAGTAAAATCGGTTTTAAGTAACTTGAGGGGTGTAGATTCTACAATGGGGTCATTTATGGGGGTATCCACTATGTAGGCCCCACAAAGTGACTTCAGACCTGAACTGCTCCTTAAAAAGTGGGTTTTGGCAATTTTCTTAAAAATTTGAAGAATTGCTTCTAAACTTCTAAGCCTTCTAACGTCCTAAAAAAATAAAATGACATTTCCAAAATGATGCCAACATAAAGTAGACATATGGGGAACGTTAAGTAATAAATATTTTATGAGGTATCACTTTCTGTTTTAAAAGCAGAGAAATAGAAATTTTTGGTAAATTTGGGATTTTTTCATAAATAAAGGTGAAATATTTTGACTCAAATTTATGACTATCATGAAGTACAATGTGTCACGAGAAAACAATCTCTGAATGACTTGGATAAGTAAAGGCGTTCCAAAGTTATTACCACATAAAGTGAGATATGTCAGTTTTGCAAAATTAGGCCTGGTCAGGAAGGGGGCAAATGGCCCAGATGGCAAGTGGTTAAGGAAATAGACTGGAGGAACAATAGACATCTGGATTTGTATATTTTCTTGGTATATAGTGAAAATAACAGGATATAATAGTCATGGGAAATAACTTTAGTGTCCCAGAGGGTTACAAGACAGCAAAAACCTTAGTTGAAGAGAGGGGAGGAAAAGATGGATTAAAGAATGTTGATAAGGTATTGCAAAAGGCAGTTATGAAACATGGAAACTTGGATTTGGAGGCGTGGGAAAGGTTCAAGAGAACTTTTGGTGGATGGATTAAAGATAATGTAGGTGAAGAAACAGTTGATGTCTGGATTAAGTCTGTAAAGGTTCTCCTTTATCCAGGTCATGGTATATCTGTAAAGAATAAATCAAGGCAACTGAACTTACTGAAGATTTCTTGAAAACGTTTCACTCGTTCTTCCAACGAGCTTTCTCAATTCTGAGTGACTGTACAAGAATTCTCTGGGAATATATATGTAACTTAATCAACATCTGTAAATATACCCAGCATGGGGTCAGAGGTCATTATACCCAGCATGGGGTCAAAGGTGTTGATTCCAATATCCTAATTGGAGTGAGTAGGTGATAATGACCTCCCAGAAAAAGGTGTAAAGACAGCATTGTATGTGGGACTTTTGGCCAGACTTCCTGACCCCATGATAAGACCTATCCCGACTGCTAGGATGTTGCAACAGATTCAGTCCACCTACAGAGCCACTTGGGCAGACTTAAAAGATCTTATGTTATTAAAGTTATGGGAATCCCAATATCAGTTAGTCAACACTTTCTTAACAGAAAGCACACAAAAACCCGTCAGACGTTAGATGACTGGGAACGGACTTTAAGATCAGGAACTCAATTTTGTCAGTTATTTATAGAATGGGCACAGAACAAGGAAAATGAGAGTGCTAGGAGCCTGAAAGACATAGTTAAGGTCCAAAGGAAACAGTGGAGATTTATGCAGCCGGACTTAGAACTGTATGGGATCAGGCTGGCTAAATGGGGGGAAGGTTGCTAACTTCTGCCTTCATGGAGGGACTTAGACCTGCCCTCCAAGCCAAGTTGAAGGCATGTAAACCCAAATGGCGAGTTACACCATTATCCCAACTTATTGCTGCTGCCAAAGGTCTGGAATTAGACATGAAAAAGTTCACAGTAAAATGGGTAGGTCAATGAGCTGGCCCCAAGTCCTTTAAGGACTTTAAGTGTTATAACTGTGGGAAGCGAGGACATGTCAGAAGAAATTTCTGTGCCCCAAGGTGGCAACAGAACAATAGCGCAGGACAGACCAGTGGTCAGGCAGACCAGTCTGTTTTGCAAGGGAACACCTGCTAGGAAACAGTTAACCCCGTACCGGTACTGCTCTCTAAAACTAAGGAGGTGGGGATTCAACTGCATGTACCTGTGTCCATAGGTAATAAGAAAGCAGTACCCTTTTTGGTCGAAACGAGGGCAGCCAAGACGGCAATAGACCAGTCCTTCCTTCAACTCTATCAATTGTCCCCCTGGCATGTACCGGCAGTGGGATTCACCGGGGAAACCATATATGTTTGTGAATCTGAACCTGAAAAATTAAAAATTAAATACAGTACAGTGGTTACGCAACTCCTGGTGAAAGAGAATTTACCCGAACCTCTCCTAGGGACTGATGTCCTACAAGCCCTGGTGGCACACATACACTTCTATCCTGATGGTACTACTAGGGTAGATTTTGACACTCCTGAAGAGACCCTGTGTCCCTGGAGTTATGGGCAATTTCTAAAACAGATATAGGGAGGATGCCAGTGACCCCAGTTGTAGTCCATATTAAGCCTGATTGCCAGCCTCCCCAAGTTAAACAGTATCCTTTTAGTAATGCACAGGAGATGGCAGTGGCTAGTAGTGTTAAGCACAAATATTCGAATAGCAAATTTTTATTGTGAATATCGCCACTTCTAAAAATTTGCGAATATTTAGAATATAACATAGTAACATATAACATAGTATATAGGGCCGAAAAAATACATTTGTCCATCCAGTTTAGCCTGTTATCCTGCAAGTTGATCCAGAGGAAGGTACAGGAAATTAGATAACTCCCTGGTACACCTCTCTAGTAGCTATAGCCTGTAATATTATTACACTCCAGAAATACATCCAGGCCCAGCTTGAACTCTTTTAGTGAACTTACCATCACCACCTCCTCAGGCAGAGACTTTCATAGTCTCACTGCTCTAACCATAAAGAATCTTCTTATATGTTTGTATACAAACCTTCTTTCCTCGAGGTGCAGAGGATGTCCCCTCGTCACAGTCACAGTCATGGGGATAAATAGATGATGGGAGAGATCTCTGTACTGACCCCTGATATATTTATACATAGTAATTAAATCTCCCCTCAGTCGTCTTTTTTCTAAAGCGAATAACCCTAATCTTTCAGGGTACTGTAATTCCCTCATTCTCGTACTTTAGTTGCCCTTCTATGAACCCTCTCCAGCTCTGCTATGTCTGCCTTGTTCACAGGAGCCCAAAACTGTACACAGTACTCCATGTGTGGTCTGACTAGTGATTTGTAAATTGGTAGGAGTAGGACTATGTACTCATCACGGGCATCTATGCCCCTTTCGATGCAACCCATGATCTTATTGGCCTTGGCAGCAGCTGCCTGACACTGTTTTTTACAGTTTAGTTTGCTGTTCACTAAAATTCCTAGGTCTTTTTCCATGTCAGTGTTACCCAGTGTTTTACCATTTAGTATGTATGGATGACTTGTATTATTCCTACCCATGTGCATAACCTTACATTTGTCAGTGTTAAACCTCATCTGCCACTTCTCTGCCCAAGCTTCCAATCTATCCAGATCCATTTGTAGCAGTATAATGTCCTATTCCGTGTCAATTACTTTACACAGTTTAGTGTCATCTGCAACAATTGATATTTTACTGTGCAAGCCTTCTACAAGATCATTAATGACTTTTCTAAAATTAGATTAGTGGTATACGAGTCCCTATCAGATTGGAACAGTTTCATTGGAGTCCAGGAGAAATGGGACTACTTAAAAGAGACACTATTGAAGGCAACAGAAAATTGCATTAGGCTTGTCAGTAAAAGCAAAAAAAGGAAAAGACCACTGTGGTACTCAGCAGAAGTGGCCAAAATCATTAAAAACAAAAAGACTTAGGACCTCTCCCTGTGTAGCATTTAGGAATTATAAAAAAAAAAAAACGAGGATGACAGGCTAATTTACAAGATTAGGCAGAGAGAGGCCAAACAAGTTATAAGAGTTTCTAAAGCACAGGCAGAAGAGAAATTAGCTCAGTCAGGGAAAAAAGGCGATAAGGCATTCTTCAGATACATAAATGAAAAAAGGAAACTAAAACAAGGAATTACAAAATTAAAAACAAAAGAAGGAAGGTATATGGAAGAAGATAAAGAACTAGCTGACTGCCTCAATGAATACTTCTGTTCAGTCTTTACGAAGGAAAATGAAGGAAATGGACCTCAGTTAGGAAAGAAGACTAATGAATCTTTTGATGCATGTGTCTTTACAGAGGGAGAGGTCCTAAGTCAGCTGTCTAAAATCAATACAAATAAGTCACAGGGGCCTGATGGGATACACCCAAAGCTATTAAAAGAGCTCAGCGGTGTACTAGCAAAACCATTAACAGATTTATTTAACCAATCACTGGCAACAGGAGTCGTCCCAGAAGATTGGAAATTAGCAAATGTGCTGCCGATTCACAAGAAAGGTAGTAGGGAGGAATCGGGCAACTATAGGCCAGTAAGCCTGACATCAATAGTGGGGAAATTAATGGAAACCATACTTAAGGAGAGGATTGTGGAACATCTAAAATCCCATGGATTGAAAGATGAAAAACAGCATGGGTTTACTTCAGGGAGATCATGTCAAACTAATCTTATAGATTTTTTTGATTGGGTGACTAAAACATTAGATGGCGGAGGTGCAGTAGACATCGCTTATCTAGACTTCAGTAAGGCTTTCAATACTGTCCCACACAGAAGGCTTATCAATCAATTGCAGTCTTTGGGCTTGGACTCCCATATTGTTGAATGGATTAGTCAGTGGCTGAGGGACAGGCAACAGAGGGTTGTAGTCAATGGAGTATATTTAGACCAAGGTCTTGTTACCAGTGGGGTACCTCAGGGATCTGTTCTGGGACCCATATTGTTTAATATCTTTATCAGCGAAATTGCAGAAGGCCTCGATGGTAAGGTGTGTCTTTTTGCTGATGACGCAAAGATTTGTAACAGGGTTGATGTTCCTGGAGGGATACACCAAATGGAAAAGGATTTAGGAAAACTAGAGGAATGGTCAAAAATCTGGCAACTAAAATTTAATGTGGATAAGTGCAAAATAATGCACCTGGGGCGTAAAAACCCAAGAGCAGAGTATAAAATCAGTGATACAGTCCTAACTTCAGTATCTGAGGAGAGGGATTTAGGGGTCATTATTTCAGAAGACTTAAAGGTAGGCAGACAATGTCATAGAGCAGCAGGAAATGCTAGCAGAATGCTTGGGTGTATACGGAGAGGAATTACCAGTAGAAAGAGGGAGGTGCTCAAGCCGCTCTACAGAGCACTAGTGAGACCTCATTTGGAGTATTGTGCTCAGTACTGGAGACCATATCTCCAGAAGGATATTGATACTTTGGAGAGAGTTCAGAGAAGAGCTACTAAACTAGTACATGGATTGCAGGATAAAACTTACCAGGAAAGATTAAAGGACCTTAACATGTATAGCTTGGAAGAAAGACGAGACAGAGGGGATATGATAGAAACTTTTAAATACATAAAGGGAATCAACAAGGTAAAAGAGGAGAAAATATTTAAAAGAAGAAAAACTGCTACAAGAGGACATAGTTTTAAATTAGAGGGGCAAAGGTTTAAAAGTAATATCAGGAAGTATTACTTTACTGAGAGAGTAGTGGATGCATGGAATAGCCTTCCTGCAGAAGTGGTAGCTGCAAATACAGTGAAGGAGTTTAAGCATGCATGGGATAGACATAAGGCCATCCTTCATATAAGATAGGGCCAGGGGCTATCCATAGTCCTCAGTATATTGGGCAGACTAGATGGGTCAAATGGTTCTTATCTGCCGACACATTCTATGTTTCTATGTTTCTATTAATAAATATATTGAAGAGGATAGGGCCCAGTACTGACCCCTGAGGGACCACACTAGTGACAGTGATCCAATCTGAGTGTGTACTATTAATAACCACCCTCTGTTTTCTATTACTGAGCCAGTTACTTACCCACATACAGACATTTTCTCCCAGTCCGACCATTCTCATTTTATATACTAACCTTTTATGCGGTACAGTGTACAGAAGTCCAGATATACGAGATCCATTGATTCGCCACTGTCAAGTCTAGAACTTACCTCCTCATAGAAACTGATTAAATTAGTTTCACATGACCGATCCCTCATGAATAGGGTTGAGCGAACCCGAACTGTAAAGTTCGGGTTCGTACCGAACTTTAGGATTTTTGGACCCCGAACCCGAACATTTCAGTAAAAATTCGGGTTCGGTATTTGGTGCTTTTTTGCCGCTTTTTGAAAGGCTGCAGAGCAGCCAATCAACAAGCGGTTAACTGTCTGACCTTAGAAGTGATCACAGCCATGCCTACTAATGGCATGGCTGTGATTGGCCAGAGCAGCATGTGACCCAGGCTCTATATTAGAGATGGGACGGGGGATTCGTCGAATCCACGAATCCCTCGAATCTTGCTGGATTCGTGGGATTCGTGGACTCGAATCCCGACGTAATTTGCCTGAAACGAATCCGACGAATCCGGTGGGAGGGACTGGAAGGCGGAGCTGGGGGCCGGTGCGTTCACTGTGCTCCGGCCCCTCCACTCCAGTAGTTATAAAATGTGTAATTGTGATTAATAATCATGCTGCCCCCTCTGTCTGTAGTATTACATGATTCAATAAATCTTACTTACAGGGCTACTGCTATCGTAACAGACGAGCGGCAGCGTCACTGACTGACGTCACCTGCCTGAGCCGCCTGCTTCATTCATAAAGCAGGCGGCGCAAGCAGGTGACATCAGTCAGTGACGCTGCCGCTCGTCTGCCCGGCCGGTCTGTTACGATAGCAGTAGCCCTGTAAGTAAGATTTATTGAATCATGTAATACTACAGACAGAGGGGGCAGCATGATTATTAATCACAATTACACATTTTATAACTACTGGAGCGGCAATGGGGGGGGGGGGGGTCTGTGGATGACACTGTTAAGGGGTGGGGGGTGGGTCTGTGGATGGCACTGTTATAGGGTGGGGGGGTCTGTGGATGACACTGTTATAGGGTGGGGGGGTCTGTGGATGGCACTGTTATAGGATGGGGGGGCTCTGTGGATGGCACTGTTATAGGGTGGGGGGGTCTGTGGATGGCACTGTTATGGGGTGGGGGGGTCTGTGGATGCCACTGTTATAGGGTGGGGGGGTCTGTGGATGCCACTGTTATAGGGTAGGGGGGTCTGTGGATGGCACTGTTATAGGGTGGGGGGGTCTGTGGATGGCACTGTTATGGGGTGGGGGGGTCTGTGGATGAGACTGTTATAGGGTGGGGGGGTCAGTGGATGGCACTGTTATGGGGTGGGGGGGGGTCTGTGGATGGCACTGTTATAGGGTGGGGGGGTCTGTGGATGGCACTGTTATAGGATGGGGGGGTCTGTGGATGGCACTGTTATAGGGTGGGGGGGTCTGTGGATGGCACTGTTATGGGGTGGGGGGGGGGGGTCTGTGGATGGCACTGTTATAGGGTGGGGGGGGTCTGTGGATGGCACTGTTATAGGATGGGGGGGGTCTGTGGATGGCACTGTTATAGGATGGGGGGGTCTGTGGATGGCACTGTTATGGGGTGGGGGGGGTCTGTGGATGGCACTGTTATGGGGTGGGGGGGTCTGTGGATGGCACTGTTATAGGATGGGGGGGGTCTGTGGATGGCACTGTTATGGGGTGGGGGGGTCTGTGGATGGCACTGTTATAGGATGGGGGGTCTGTGGATGGCACTGTTATAGGATGGGGGGGTCTGTGGATGGCACTGTTATGGGGTGGGGGGGTCTGTGGATGGCACTGTTATGGGGTGGGAGGATCTGTGAATGCCAGGGGGAGAGGTGAGAGGCACTATGATACTACTGGCACATTGGGGGGAGGCACTATGATACGGGCACATTATGGGGGGAGATGGCACTATGATACGGGCACATTATGGGGGGAGATGGCACTATGATACGGGCACATTATGGGGGGAGATGGCACTATGATACGGGCACATTATGGGGGGAGATGGCACTATGATACGGGCACATTATGGGGGGAGGTGGCACTATGATACTACTGGCACATTGGGGGGAGGCACTATGATACGGGCACATTATGGGGGGAGATGGCACTATGATACGGGCACATTATGGGGGAGATGGCACTATGATATGGGCACATTATGGGGGGAGATGGCACTATGATACGGGCACATTATGGGGAGAGGTGGCACTATGATACGGGCACATTATGGGGGGAGGTGGCACTATGATACGGGCACATTGGGGGGGAGATCGCACTATGATACCGGCACATGGGGGGGGAGGAGAGAGGCACTCCGCACTTGATACTGGCACATGATTAGGGGGGCATCTATGGGGACACTTACTGGCACATTATTGGGTGGCACTGTGGGGCCACATCTTATTGGCACATTATTGGGGGGCACTATGGGGGCATCTACTGAGGCCACAAAGAAGGGGTATTTTATATGGGGGGCTCTGTGTGGTACTAGTATTATCAGGGGTATTATCTGTTTCTGCAGTATAGTATTGGGGAGCACAGTGGCACAGTATTGGGGGTGTTAGGATGATTTGTCCAGAAGATGGGAGGATGATGGAAAAGTAGTAAACTAAGATTTTATTTTTTTTGTCAAGCTGCAGAGACGAAAAATGGCTGAAAACTGGTGGTCTGGTCTGAAGGTCTGAAAGGAGAAGATGAGGAAAGAGAACATCTACAAGAGACGTCACTGGATGTAAGAGGTATGTGGCTGTATTACCCTGTATGTTCTGTAGTGATAGGAGCAGGGGTCATCGCGGTCATATAGGGTGCGACCGTGACTGGGAGGTGGAGGTTCAGACAAACTGACGCGGTCTGACTTTGTTTCTTACACCGTGCATTCACACAATTATGTACAGGATTCGTAGGATTCGAGATTCGAAAGATTCGATATATTCGAGAACCTTTTCGGATTCGGATTCGAAAAAAATTGGATTCATCCCACCTCTACTCTATATAAGCTTGAGTCACATAGCGCTGCACGTCACTCTGCTGTTACAAGTGTAGGGAGAGGATGCTGCTGGACTTGTGATTTCAGGGAGAGAATAGGAGAGAATCTAACTCAGCGATCTACATAGAAATAGTTGTGTGGGTGCAGGGCACAATCGTTTTACCCTGCCCTGAGCCCATTGACAAAAAAAAAACTACTTTTATAATTATGTTAGTTAGGTGGGCGGCGGCGGTGGCCATTTTATGAAAGCTCAGTGCACCAGCACTGCATCTGAGCTTTTGGGACATTGCAAATCACAATTTTTTTGCAATCTACAACATCTGGATTAGTCAGTGTGCAATTTAAGCTAGAAATACACCCATCATTTTCTGGGGTTTTAAAAACACATTTTTTTTGCCAAAAAACAGTATTTTCCTCATCTGCAACTGTTAAATTTAAGTTTAATATATACAGCTTTCATATTCTGTTACCAAAAAAACACTTTTTTGGCAATCTACAACAGCTGGATTAGTCAGTGTGCAATTTAAGCTAGAAATACACCCATCATTTTCTGGGGTTTTAAAATCACACATTTTTTTGCCAAAAAACAGTATTTTCCTCATCTGCAACTGTTAAATTCAAGTTTAATACACTGCGTGCAGAATTATTAGGCAAATGAGTATTTTGACCACATTATCCTCTTTATGCATGTTGTCTTACTCCAAGCTGTATAGGCTCGAAAGCCTACTACCAATTAAGCATATTAGGTGATGTGCATCTCTGTAATGAGAAGGGGTGTGGTCTAATGACATCAACACCCTATATTAGGTGTGCATAATTATTAGGCAACTTCCTTTCCTTTGGCAAAATGGGTCAAAAGAAGGACTTGACAGGCTCAGAAAAGTCAAAAATAGTGAGATATCTTTCAGAGGGATGCAGCACTCTTAAAATTGCAAAGCTTCTGAAGCGTGATCATCGAACAATCAAGCGTTTCATTCAAAATAGTCAACAGGGTCGCAAGAAGCGTGTGGAAAAATCAAGGCGCAAAATAACTGCCCATGAACTGAGAAAAGTCAAGCGTGCAGCTGCCAAGATGCCACTTGCCACCAGTTTGGCCATATTTCAGAGCTGCAACATCACTGGAGTGCCCAAAAGCACAAGGTGTGCAATACTCAGAGACATGGCCAAGGTAAGAAAGGCTGAAAGACGACCACAACTGAACAAGACACACAAGCTGAAACGTCAAGACTGGGCCAAGAAATATCTCAAGACTGATTTTTCTAAGGTTTTATGGACTGATGAAATGAGAGTGAGTCTTGATGGGCCAGATGGATGGGCCCGTGGCTGGATTGGTAAAGGGCAGAGAGCTCCAGTCCGACTCAGACGCCAGCAAGGTGGAGGTGGAGTACTGGTTTGGGCTGGTATCATCAAAGATGAGCTTGTGGGGCCTTTTTGGGTTGAGGATGGAGTCAAGCTCAACTCCCAGTCCTACTGCCAGTTTCTGGAAGACACCTTCTTCAAGCAGTGGTACAGGAAGAAGTCTGCATCCTTCAAGAAAAACATGATTTTCATGCAGGACAATGCTCCATCACACACGTCCAAGTACTCCACAGCGTGGCTGGCAAGAAAGGGTATAAAAGAAGAAAATCTAATGACATGGCCTCCTTGTTCACCTGATCTGAACCCCATTGAGAACCTGTGGTCCATCATCAAATGTGAGATTTACAAGGAGGGAAAACAGTACACCTCTCTGAACAGTGTCTGGGAGGCTGTGGTTGCTGCTGCACGCAATGTTGATGGTGAACAGATCAAAACACTGACAGAATCCATGGATGGCAGGCTTTTGAGTGTCCTTGCAAAGAAAGGTGGCTATATTGGTCACTGATTTGTTTTTGTTTTGTTTTTGAATGTCAGAAATGTATATTTGTGAATGTTGAGATGTTATATTGGTTTCACTGGTAAAATAAATAATTGAAATGGGTATATATTTGTTTTTTGTTAAGTTGCCTAATAATTATGCACAGTAATAGTCACCTGCACACACAGATATCCCCCTAAAATAGCTAAAACTAAAAACAAACTAAAAACTACTTCCAAAAATATTCAGCTTTGATATTAATTAGTTTTTTGGGTTCATTGAGAACATGGTTGTTGTTCAATAATAAAATTAATCCTCAAAAATACAACTTGCCTAATAATTCTGCACTCCCTGTATATACAGATTTCATATTCTGTTACCAGAAAAACACTTTTTTGGCAATCTACAACATCTGGATTAGTCAGTGTGCAATTTAAGCTAGAAATACACCCATCATTTTCTGGGGTTTTAAAAACACATTTTTTGCCAAAAAAAACTGTATTTTCCTGATCTGCAAGTGTTAAATTCAAGTTTAATATATACAGCTTTCATATTCTGTTACCAAAAAAAGACTTTTTTGGCAATCTACAACATCTGTATTAGTCAGTGTGCAATTTAAGCTAGAAATACACCCATCATTTTCTGGGGTTTTAAAAACACACTTTTTTGCCAAAAACCACAATTCTCAGGCCTTGCAGCATCAGCACGTGTGAAATTACAGGCTTATATACTGCTGTCAAATTCAGTTATTAAACAGACACTCTTTTGGGCAAAAAAAATAATTTGGCAGCCTTTGATGCAGATGTCACCTTAATACATTTGGGTTAGATTCAGAGATTTGAAATACCTCCATTTGGTGCACCAATATTGAATTCAGGCCTACACTGTCTCAGGCCATGTGAGATACACCCTCTACATGTAGGGGTTTGATTCAGGCATTTGAAATACAGCCATTTTGGGCAAAGAAATATTTAATTCAGGACTACACTGATTCAGACTGTGTGAGATACACCCTCTATATACAGGGGTTTGATTCAGGCATTTGAAATACAGCCATTTTGGGCGAAGAAATCTTTAATTCAGGCCTACACTGGTTCAGACTGTGTGAGATACACCCTCTACATACAGGGGTTTGATTCAGGCATTTGAAATACAGGCATTTGAAATACAGCCATTTTGGGCAAAGAAATATTTAATTCAGGCCTACACTGGTTCAGGCCCTGTGAGATACACCCTCTACATACAGGGGTTTGATTCAGGCATTTGAAATACCGCCATTTGGTGCACCAATATTGAATTCAGGCCTACACTGGTTCAGGCCGTGTGAGATACACCCTCTACATACAGGGGTTTGATTCAGGCATTTGAGATACAGCCATTTGAAATACAGCCATTTTGGGCAAAGAAATCTTTAATTCAGGCCTACACTGGTTTAGGCCATGTGAGATAGACCCTCAAAATACAGGGGGTTTGATTCAGGCATTTGAAATACAGCCATTTGAAATACAGCCATTTGGGGCAAAGAAATCTTTAATTTAGGCCTACACTGGTTCAGGCCCTGTGAGATACACCCTCTACATACAGGGGTTTGATTCAGGCATTTGAAATACAGCCATTTTGGGCAAAAAAAATCTTTAATTGAGGCCTAGTCTTGTTCAGGCCGTGTGAGATACACCCTTTACATACTGTCGTTCTATTCTACTATTAATTAAACACCCATTTAGGGCAAGATCATAAATTCGAAAAAATATAAGGGACGTGGCCCAGGTCGTGGTGCTGCTGGTGGAGCTCCTGTTGCAGGGAGAGGACATGGTCGATCTGTGCCAGTTACACGTACAAGTGAAACACCTTCCTCAGGTGCGAGTAGGCGACAAAACCTGCAGCGGTATTTGGTCGGGCCTAATGCTGCTCTACGAATGCTGAGGCCTGAACAAGTACAGGCGATAGTAGATTGGGTTGCTGACAGTGGATCCAGTTCCTTCACATTGTCTCCCACCCAGTCTCCTGCTGAAAGACCACAGTTGGCACCTGCAGCCGATGTCCATCAGTCTTTCACGTCACCCCCTTGCAAATCAGTGGTGCACTGGTGTCTGAATCAGTGTGTATATATACTTATAAGCACTTCCTACTTTGCTCTTGCTATATATATACTGTGAACTGTGAATAGTAATGCTTTCTAGTGCATTGTTTTGTTTTTTTCTAGAGTAATGCTTTAGTTTAAATGTTCTTGTTCCTCTGTCCATGGCATCTAGGATTGCTCCAAACAACATTTCATTGTATTGTACATTGTATTACATTGTATTGTACAGTGACAATAAAGTGCACCGATGCCCAACCACTTATCTTTCAAGATGAGTACATGTGAGGACCATCGCAGCACATCTCGGATGATGACGAAACACAGGGGCCAACTGCTGGGGCTTTCGAAATCGTGCAGACCGACAAGGAAGGCAGGGGTGAAGACTGGGTGGCAGATGATGTGGAGGACGACGAGGTCCTCGATCCCACATGGAATCAAGGTCATGCGAGTGACCTTTGTAGTTCAGAGGGAGAGGCGGTGGTCGCACAGAGCCACCAGCACAGCAGAAGAGCAGAGCAGGGTGCAAAGCGGAGCGGCCGTCTTCTAGATAGTACGCCTGCTACTGCCCACCGCAGCAAGGGACCGATCACAACAAAGCCAGCTCCAAGGAGTTCCCTGGCGTGGCAGTTCTTCAGACAATGTGCTGATGACAAGACACGAGTGGTTTGCACACTGTGCAATCAGAGCCTGAAGCAAGGCATAAATGTTCTCAACCGGAGCACAGCCTGCATGACCAGGCATTTAAGTGCTAAGCACCAGCTGCAGTGAAGTAGACACCTGAAAAACCAAGAAAGGTCTCTGGCTCCTCCTGCTTCCTCTTCTGCTGCAGTCGCAGCCTCTTCATCCACCTCTGGAGTGACAGTGCCACCTGCTACCCGGCAAAACAGAGGATCTGCCAGCAACACCAACACCTGGGTCACCAAGCACCTCAGAAGGCAGGGTTAGCATGGCCAAAATGTGGAAAAGCTTTGTCAGCACGCCACAACAACCAACACCACCAGCTGATATGGAACGTCTTAGCAGGAGGCAGCATTTCACCAACATGGTGGAGCAGTATGTGTGCACACGCCTACACGTACTGAATGACGGGTCTGCCCCCATTCTAACTTGTGCTGATTACTGGGTGGCCACGCTGCTGGATCCCCGTTACAAGGACAACGTACCATCCTTAATTCCCTCACTGGAGCGTGATAGTAAGATGCGCGAGTACAAGCGCACACTGGTAGGCGCGCTGCTGGTGGCATTCCCACCTGACAGCGGGGGCACAGTGGAAGCACAAGGCGATGGCAGAGGACGAGGAAGAGGTTGCCAATGCAGCTGGGGCACCGCCAGCACCTCAGAAGGCAGGGTTAACATAGCCGACATGTGGAAAAGCTTTGTCAGCACGCCACAACAACCAGCACCACCAGCTGATATGGAATGTCTTAGCAGGAGGCAGCATTTCACCAACATGGTGGTGCAGTATGTGTGCACACTCCTACACGTACTGAATGACGGGTCTGCCACGTTCAACTTCTGGGTCTCCAAATTGGGCACATGGCCTGAGCTTGCCCTTTACGCCTTGGAGGTGCTGGCCTGCCCTGCAGTCAGTGTATTATCTGAACGTGTGTTTAGCACGGCAGGGGGCGTCATCACAGACAAGCTCAGCCGCCTGTCCACAGCCAATGTGGACAAGCTCGCGTTCATTAAAATGAAACAGGCATGGATCCCTCAGGACTTGTCCGTACCTTGTCCAGAATAGACATGTATACCGGCAATAACCAGCCATTGTTATACTGCAGCGCAATTGCTCATGTTTGTATTTTGGATATTTTACACTCTTTTGGAGTGTACCCTAATTTTAAATTTTTTTATTAAAACCAAAAACCTGTGTTGGCTACCTCGTCCTCCTCCACCGCCGCTTCCACCTACAACGCTACGTCCACCAACTCCTACTCCATATGGAACTCCACCTCATAAATCACATTTTTTTTTTATTTCGACTGAAATTCACCAATTTTTGGGTCTATAGTACCACTGCTATATCTAGTAAGCCGGTTAAAAAAAAAAAAATTGTCATTTACATTTTCGGGTGAAATTCACCAATTTTTAAGTGTATAGTACCACTGCTATACCTAGTAGGCCGGTTAAAAAAAAAAATTGTAATTAACATTTTCGGTTGAAATTCACCAATTTTTGGGTGTATAGTACCACTGCTATACCTAGTAGGCCGGTTAAATTTTTTTATAAATTGTCATTTACATTTTAGGGTGAAATTCAACAATTTTGGTGTGTATAGTACCACTGCTATACCTAGTAGACCGGTAAAATAAAATAAAAAAATTGTCAGTTACATTTTTGGGTGAAATTAACAAATTTTTGGGTGTATAGTACAACTGCTATGCCTAGTAGACAGGTTAAACAGAAAAAAAAATTGTAATTTACATTTTCGGGTGAAATTAACAAATTTTTGGGTGTATAGTACCACTGCTATACCGGTTAAAAAAAAATAAAAAATTACATTTTAAGGTGAAATTCTCCATGTTTGGTGTGTATAGTACCACTGCTATACCTACTAGACCAGTAAAAAAAAATTAAAAAAAATTGTCAGTTTAAACATTTTTGGGTGAAATTCACCAATTTTTGGGTGTAATATACCCCTCTCCTCTACCTAGTTGACAGCTTAATAAATTTCAATGATTTTTCTGTTACATTCTTGGGTTGACATTATACAATTTTAGACGTGAATAAACACCTGCTATGCATAGGTGACAGGGAATAAAATTTTATATATTATTCAGTAATTAATGCGCGCCACATTCTTGATGCGCCACATGCTTAAACTTTGAAAAGGTGTCACACTTTTACGCTTTAATAATTTCTCCCATATTTCAACTCTATCATTTTAAATTTGAAAAAATGATTTCTCCCTTGGATGTGATCCCTCTTTCTCACGCTGCCTCTCTGGCCTGGAACCCTGATTCCCCGCCACCCGTGATCACCATAAAAGAACATCGAAAGTTGATAGAGCAAATATCAAATTGGATCGTGAACATCACGTGGACTTGCGACATGGTGTGGCAGAAAGTGTGCATAGGCCTACACGAACTGACTGACAGGGGTCAGCCCCTGCAACTTCTGGGTCTCCAAATTGGGCACATGGCCTGAGATTGCCCTTTACCCCTTGGAGGTGCTGGCCTGCCCTGCAGCCAGTGTATTGTCTTAACTAGAGTTGAGCGAACCCGAACTGTAAAGTTCGGGTTCGTCCCGAACTTTAGGGTTTTCGGCACCCCGAACCCGAATATTTACGTAAAAGTTCGGATTCGGGTTCGGTGTGCGGCTATTTTGCTGGCGCTTTTTGAAAGTTAGTGAATATCAATACATAATCGGCAGCCATTCTATGCAACGATAGTGCACGAGCACAGGCTATCTGCATGTCTGCAAGTCCAGAAATGCAGCTTTTTGCTTACTGGGGTGAAAAAAATACATCTGTTTCATATAGTGCACATCTGGGATTAGACGTGCATAAGTGTTTGTCACATTTAGGCCAGAAATACAGCTTTTTGTTTAGTGGGGCAAAAAAATACATCTGTTTCATATAGTGCACATCTGGGATTAGACGTACATAAGTGAGTGTCACATTTAGGCCAGAAATACGGCTTTGGCATACTGGGGTGAAAAAACACTCTGATATACTGCACATCTGGGATTACACGTGCATAAGTGATTGTCAAATTTAGGCCAGAAATACGGTTTTGGCATACTGGGCTTAAAAAACCCTCTGATATACAGCACATCTGGGATTACACGTGCATAAGTGATTGTCACATTTAGGCCAGAAATACGGCTTTGGCATACTGGGCTGAAAAAACCCTCTGATATACTGCACATCTGGGATTGCACGTGCATAAGTAATTGTCACATTTAGGCCAGAAATACGGCTTTGTGCTTACTGGGGTGAAAAAACCCTCTGATATACTGCACATCTGGGATTACATGTGCATAAGTGATTGTCACATTTAGACCAGAAATACTGCTTTGGCATACTGGGCTGAAAAAACCCTCTGATATACTGCACATCTGGGATTACACGTGCATAAGTGATTGTCACATTTAGGTCAGAAATAAGGCTTTGGCATACTGGGGTGAAAAAACCCTCTGATATATTGCACATCTGGGATTAGACAAGCATAAGTGATAGTCACATTTAGGCCAGAAATACGGCTTTGGAATACTGGGGTGAAAAAACCCTCTGATATACTGCACATCTGGGATTAGAGAAGTATAAGTGATTGTCACATTTAGGCCAGAAATACGTCTTTAGCATACTGGGGTGAAAAAAGCCTCTGATATACTGCACATCTGGGATTACACATGCCTAAGTGATTGTCACATTTAGGCCAGAAATACGGCTCTGGCATACTGGGGTGAAAAAACCCTCTGATATACTGCACATCTGGGATTACACGTGCATAAGTGATTGTCACATTTAGGCCAGAAATACGGCTTTGGCATACTGGGGTGAAAAAAGCCTCTGATATACCGCACATCTGGGATTACACAGGCATAAGTGAGTGTCACATTTAGGCCAGAAATACGGCTTTTTGCTTACTGGGGTTAAAAAAAAACTCTGATATAGTGCACATCTGGGATTAGACGTGCATAAGTGACTGTGAAATTTAGGCCATAAATACCGCTGTCATATAGAGTGCAATACCCTACATCAGAGTTTGTATTGCCGGTTAATTATTTTTAACAGACTTAACCACTTTTGACTTTGCTTGGTGAACGCTAACTATGAGGCAAACAACTAATAAGGGACGCGATCATGGTCGTGGTGGTGGTGTTGGTGGAGCCTCTGGTGCAGGGAGAGGACGTGGCCATTCTGCCACAGCTACACGTCCTACTGAACCTACTACCTCAGGTCCCAGTTGCCACCAGAATCTACAGCGATATTTGGTCAGGCCTAATGCCATTCTAAGGATGGTAAGGCCTGAGCAAGTACAGGTGCTAGTCAATTGGGTGGCCGACAGTGGATCCAGCACGTTCACATTATCTCCCACCCAGTCTTCTGCAGAAAGCGCACAGGTGGTGCCTGAAACCCATGCCCTTCAGTCTGTCACATCACCCCCGTGCATATCAGGGAACCTGTCTGAGCTTCAAGTCATGCAGCAGTCTCTTATGCTGTTTGAAGACTCTGCTGGCAGGGTTTCCTAAGGGCATCCACCTAGCCCTTCCCCAGGGGTGGAAGACATAGAATGCACTGACGCACAACCACTTATGTTTCCTGATGAGGACATGGGAATATACAAACTGAAAAGACTAGCGTGGTATTAGCAGGAGGTGCTCAAATCCACATGCAGTCTTGCATATATATAGGGGAGCAAATCCTGCACTTGTGGCCCGTTGCTAATGGCGATCCCCAGCAAAAATGCATACAGTGGAGGATGCCCGCAGCGAACCACAAGTACCACAATAGACATCCTACACAAGGTAGCAATTGTGTGGATGTCATAATCAATATAACAATATAACAAATTAAAAGCAAAGACAGGTGCACTCTGCGGTCTTACTAAACCCTCAAACTGATTTTAAAATTGAGAGATTAGTCAACATGTCCTACGGTGTAGGACATGTCTAAGCCCGGGCACCACGCCAAGGTTTCTCAAGTAGCCCGGGACCTAACACTCTCCTAACTGAGCCGTATGGGCAATACCAGAAGCCAGTGGGCAAATTACAGGAGCATGAGGCCGACTCACAAACAACTCACCAGTTACCTCCAGCATGTAACCATGCTTGCAGACTCCTCCCTCCTCCCACTGCAAGCATGGTTACATGCTGGAGGTAACTGGTGAGTTGTTTGTGAGTCGGCCTCATGCTCCTGTAATTTGCCCACTGGCTTCTGGTATTGCCCATACGGCTCAGTTAGGAGAGTGTTAGGTCCCGGGCTTCTTGAGAAACCTTGGCGTGGTGCCCGGGCTTAGACATGTCCTACACCGTAGGACATGTTGACTAATCTCTCAATTTTAAAATCAGTTTGAGGATTTAGTGAGACTGCAGAGTGCACCTGTCTTTGCTATTAATTTGTTATATTGTTATATTGATTATGACATCCACACAATTGCTACCTTGTGTAGGATGTCTATTGTGGTACTTTTGGTTCGCTGCGGGCATCCTCCACCGTATGCATTTTTGCTGGGGATCGCCATTAGCAACGGGCCACAATTGTAGGATTTGCTCCCCTATATATATGCACGACTGCATGTGGGTTTGAGCACCTCCTGCTAATACCACGCTAGTCTTTTCAGTTTGTATATATTGAGATTCCTGGAGGTGTATAAACTCCAATTTAAATGTGCCTGTTTTCCATCTACAGGCCACATTTAGGTGCACCTGTGTGGCCTGGGCTATATCAGCCAGTCTTGAGTGGGACTCGCAGACTCCTCCCTTCTCCCACTGCAAGCATGGTTACATGCTGGAGGTAACTGGTGAGTTGTTTGTGAGTCGGCCTCATGCTCCTGTAATTTGCCCACTGGCTTCTGGTATTGCCCATACGGCTCAGTTAGGAGAGTGTGAGGACATGGGAATACCACCTCAGCACGTCTCTTCTGATGATGAAACACAGGTGTCAACTGCTGCGTCTTTCTGCAGTGTGCAGACCGAAAAGGAGGTCAGGGAGGAAGACTGGGTGGAAGACGATGCAGGGGACGATGAGGTCCTAGATCCCACATGGAATGAAGGTCGTGCCACTGACTTTCAGAGTTCAGAGAAAGAGGCAATGGTGAGACTGAGCCAACAGCGTAGCAAAAGAGGGTGCAAAATCAGAGCAGCCGTCGCCAAAACTGTTTGCCTGCTACTGGTCACCGTCACCAGGGACCGAGTACACCAAAAGCAACTTCAAGGAGTTCCCTGGCATGGCACTTCTTCACACAATGTGCTGACGACAAGACGCGAGTGGTTTGCACGCTGTGCCATCAGAGCCTGAAGCGAGGCATTAACGTTCTGTACCTTGGCACAACCTGCATGACCAGGCATCTACATGCGAGACACGGGCTTCAGTGGAGTAAGCACCTTCAAAACCAAGAAAGGGCTCAGGCTCTTCCTGCTCCCTCTTCTGCTGCTGCCTCGGCCTCTTCCTCCTCCTCCTCTGGAGGAGGAACGTTGGCACCTGCCGCCCAGCAAACAGAGGATGTGCCACCAACAACACCACCTCTATCACCAAGCATCTCCACCATGTTATACGGAAGCGTTCAGCTCTCCATCTCACAAACCTTTGAGAGAAAGCGTAAATTCCCACCTAGCCACCCTTGATCCCTGGCCCTGAATGCCAACATTTCTAAACTACTGGCCTTTGAAATGCTGTCATTCAGGCTGGTGGAGACGGACAGCTTCAAACAGCTCATGTCGCTTGCTGTCCCACAGTACGTCGTTCCCAGCCGCCACTACTTCTCCAGGAGAGCCGTGCCCTCCCTGCACAACCAAGTATCGGATAAAATCAAGTGTGCACTGCGCAACGCCATCTGTGGCAAGGTCCACCTAACCACAAATACATGGACCAGTAAGCACGGCCAGGGACGCTATATCTCCCTAACTGCACACTGGGTAAATGTAGTGGCGGCTGGGCCCCAGGCAGAGAGCTTTTTGGCGCACGTCCTTCCGCCGCCAAGGATCGCAGGGCATCATTCTTTGCCTCCTGTTGCCTCCTCTTCCTACTCGGCTTCCTTTTCCTCTTCTACCACCTCCTCATCCGGTCAGCGACAGACCTTCACCACCAACTTCAGCACAGCCAGGGGTAAACGTCAGCAGGCCGTTCTGAAACTGATGTGTTTGGGGGACAGGCCCCACACCGCGCAGGAGTTGTGGCGGGGTATAGAACAACAGACCGACGAGTGGTTGCTGTCACTGAGCCTCAAGCCCGGCCTGGTGGTGTGCGATAATGGGCAAAATCTCGTTGCAGCTCTGGGACTAGCCGGTTTGACGCACATCCCTATACGACGTGCCCACCAGGTGGAACTCCACCTTGGACAGGCTGGAGAGACTGTGCGAGCAGCAGCAGGCCATAGTGGAGTTTGAGCTGCAGCACGCACGGATGAGTAGCACTGCGGAACAGCACCACTTTACCACCAATGACTGGGCCTCCATGCAAGACCTGTGTGCCCTGTTGCGCTGTTTCGAGTACTCCACCAACATGGCCAGTGGTGATGACGCAGTTATCAGCGTTACAATACCACTTCTATGTCTCCTTGAGAAAACACTTAGGGCGATGATGGAAGAGGAGGTGGCCCAGGATGAGGAGGAGGAAGAGGGGTCATCTCTAACATTTTAAGGCCAGTCTTTTAGAAGTGGCTCAGAAAGAGGATTTTTGCAACAGCAGAGGCCAGGTACAAATTTGGCCAGCCAGGGCCCACTACTGTAGGACGAGGAGAAGGAGGATGAGGAAGAGGGGGAGTATGGGGATGAAGCATGTTCACAGCGGGGTGGCATCCAACGCAGCTCGGGCCCATCCCTGGTGCGTGGCTGGGGGGATACTGAAGATGCAGACGATACGCCTCCCACAGAGGACAGCTTGTCCTTACCTCTGGGCAGCCTGGCACACATGAGCGACTACATGCTGCAGTGCCTGCGCAACGTGTGCTGACTACTGGGTGGCCACCCTGCTGGATCCCCATTACAAAGACAATGTGCCATCCTTAATTCCCTCACTGGAGCGTGATCGGAAGATGCGCGACTACAGGCGCACGCTTGTAGACTCACTTCTGAGAGCATTCCCGACTGATGCCGAGGGACAAGTGGAAGCACAAGGCAAAGGCAGGGGAGGAGGAAGAGGTCGCCAACTTAGCTGTGTCAGCGCCAGCACCTCAGAAGGCAGGGTTAGCATGATAGACATGTGGAAAAGCTTTGTCTTCTCGCCAAAACAACCGGCCCCAGCTGCTGATATGGAGCGTGTTAGCAGGAGGCAGCATTTGAACAACATGGTGGATCAGTACCTGTGCACACGCCTACACGTACTGACTGATGGTTCTGCCCCATTCAACTTTTGGGTCTCCAAATTGTCCACATGGCCAGAGCTTTCCTTGGAGGTGCTGGCCTGCCCTGCAGCCAGTGTACTCTCTGAACGTGTATTTAGCACGGCAGGAGGCTTCATTACAGACAGACGGAGCCGCCTGTCCACAGCCAACATGGACAAGCTCACGTTCATTAAAATAAACCAGGCTTGGATCCCTCAGGACTCTTCTGTACCTTGTGCAGAATAGACAGTTCTAACAGCCTTAACCATCCATCCTTGTACTCAAGTGCACTTATTCCTTTTTTCTTTTTAATTATATGTCCCAATATTTTGGGGGATATCCCTATGTAAAAATGCGAAAAAAACCACACATTTGTGTTGGCTACCTATTCCTTCTTCGCCGCCGCTTCCACCAAGACCACCACGTGAGCCTACACGGCCACATCCACCATTCACCGCCTCCTCAACCTCTTCCTCCTACATCATTCCTAATTTTTATTTCTTTAATGTCTTTTATGTTTTTTTTAATTCATTTCCCTATCCAAATTTTTTTGCAGAGCATTTGCCATGCTCTTAAGCACATTTTGTTGCCTTTTGCAGCCCTCTAGCTCTTTCCATTAAATTTTTACAGCCATTTTAGTGCTCAAAAGTTCAGGTCCCCATTGACTTCAATGGGGTTCGGGGTCAAGTTCGGGTCCTGAACCCGAATTTTTTTTTCAAGTTCGGCCGAACCTGAACATTCAGGTGTCCGCTCAACTCTACTTCTAAGCCTTCTAACGTCCTAAAAAAATAAAATGACATTTCCAAAATGATGCCAACATAAAGTAGACATATGGGGAATGTTAAGTAATAAATATTTTATGAGGTATCACTTTCTGTTTTAAAAGCAGAGAAATTAAAATTTTGAAAATTGCTAATTTTTTAACATTTTTTGTAAATTTGGTATTTTTTCATAAATAAAGGTGAAATATATTGACTCAAACATGAAGTACAATGTGTCACGAGAAAACAATCTCTGAATGACTTGGATAAGTAAAGGCGTTCCAAAGTTATTACCACATAAAGCGAGATATGTCAGTTTTGCAAAATTAGGCCTGGTCAGGAAGGGGGCAAATGGCCCATATGGGAAGTGGTTAAGTACATATTAGGCCACAACATGACGAAATGTGAAAAAAAATTGAAAGGGTCTGAAGACTTTCCAAATGCACTGTATAGTTCATGTGGCATGTTTGACTAGCATTTAGTAGCATTTTTTTATATTATTTATTATCAGTTTGTAGAGACTTTATTTCTGGCAAATTCTTCCGATAAGCCTATGGAGGAAATGGCAGAAAAAATACCATGGTTTCAATATGACCTGACCCACAAAATTCTCCAAAAATGCCACAAGCTAACAGGCTTTGTATGCAGTCAATTTAATATTTAACTATAGACTTGTATGGAACCTCTGGCCAGGGCGTTTTAGTCAACCTTCCACTCACAAACAAAATAAAATAAAATTTAACATAAGATGTCCTGACAAACATCAGGGAAAAAGCAAAATGATATGTGTTGAACTAGTATACCCAAATCTAGACAATTTTGATAAATCTGTCCTAAAGTACCTAAAATAACTGGTTTATACATTCTCAAATCATATACATTGTGGCAGATTGTATTTACTAGTCAGTGAAAAATCTATCAAAGCAAGATAACCCCAATTTTTAAGAACTCAGGCTTGTAAATGAATTTCAGCACATCTTCTGGCAGTCTGTGTGCCAAAAATCTAATTTGAATTATACTATATGACTGTTTCTGGTGTAAGTAATAGTGAATCTGTCTGGCTATGGGACACCACACTTCTCACACTTAGTCCTGCCCACTTTTCTCGCTACTTTTCAAAAGTAAAAAGAAGTGTAAAAAGTTTCACATTATAGCACAAATGTTATTTGCCATAATTTTTAACTGTTTTATACCACAAAAATGGTATAAAAATTATAAATCTGCCCCATTGACTTACAGAGAAGCTTTTATGGTCTTAATTTTTCATCACATTTTCACATATTATCTTACACACAGATTTCTTCTTCGGTCTTATAAAGCATACTTCAAGCCTTATCCTTAGCCTTGCATGTTCACTATCAACCTAATCTTTTCTTATTTTCAAAAATGTTCTTAGTTATACAGCTTTATCTTGCCAATAAAATGACTGTGACAAATAATTATTTCTCCTATAGGCAGCAGAAGAAAATACATCGTGCATTGTAGAATGAAGCATTACAAAATTTTACAGATTGTTGTAGGAGAGTGTTCAGCAAGTTATTTTGATGTTGGGAAGAATTAATGTGTAATAAGCAGCATGTTAATATGCTAAAGTGTGATCGCAAAGATAAAAAGTTGTATCTGTTTGCAGTGTTTTTGGATACCTGTGTTACTACACAGAAAATTAATCATATTATCTTGAAATGACAAGAGTGCTGGTACATTTGTGAGAGCGTTCCGTATCTCATAGTAGCAGGTCTGCACTAAAAGATATGGGCATCTGGAGTTGACTGGATAAGATGCCACATTTGTTTAAAAAGCTGATAAGACCATGTCAATTTATCAAACACCTTAGAAAAGTTTCCAAATGGAAAAGCAATAGATATCGAGCAACCAAAACATAGAGATAAGATATTTCTCTGATAAAGGGAGTTGAGGACATATTAAAAATTAAGTAGTCAGCAATTATTGCACTTGTGGATTGTGGAGCTGCAGATAATTATACAGCATGAAACAAATTCTTACATTTTGCGTTTTCTTTTATTAGGGTAAAATATACAAATTATTAGGAACACCTGTTCTATTTCTCATTAATGCAATTATCTAGTCAACCTATCACATGGCAGTTGCTTCAATGCATTTAGGGGTGTGGTCCTGGTCAAGACAATCTCCTGAACGCCAAACTGAATGTCAGAATGGGAAAGAAAGGTGATTTAAGCAATTTTTTGCGTGGCATGGTTGTTGGTGCCAGACGGGCCGGTCTGAGTATTTCACAATCTGCTCAGTTACTGGGATTTTCACGCACAACCATTTCTAGGGTTTACAAAGAATGGTGTGAAAAGGGAAAAACATCCAGTATGCGGCAGTCCTGTGGGCAAAAATTCATTGTGGATGCTAGAGGTCAGAGGAGAATGGGCCGACTGATTCAAGATGATAGAAGAGCAACGTTGACTGAAATAACCACTCGTTACAACCGAGGTATGCAGCAAAGCATTTGTGAAGCCACAACACGCACAACCTTGTGGCGGATGGGCTACAACAGTAGAAGACCCCACCGGGTACCACTCATCTCCACTACAAATAGGAAAAAGAGGCTACAATTTGCACGAGCTCACCAAAATTGGACTGTTGAAGACTGGAAAAATGTTGCCTGGTCTGATGAGTCTCGATTTCTGTTGAGACATTCAAATGGTAGAGTCCGAATTTGGCGTAAACAGAATGAGAACATGTATCCATCCTCTGATGGCTACTTCCAGCAGGATAATGCACCATGTCACAAAGCTTGAATCATTTCAAATTGGTTTCTTGAACATGACAATGAGTTCACTGTACTAAAATGGCCCCCGCAGTCACCAGATCTCAACCCAATAGAGCATCTTTGGGATGTGGTGGAACAGGAGCTTCGTGCCCTGGATGTGCATCCCTCAAATCTCCATCAACTGCAATATGCTATCCTATCAATATGGGCCAACATTTCTAAAGAATGCTATCAGCACCTTGTTGAATCAATGCCACGTAGAATTAAGGCAGTTCGGAAGGCAAAAGGGGGTCAAACACCGTATTAGTATGGTGTTCCTAATAATTCTTTAGGTGAGTGTATATATATATATATATATATATATATATATATATAAAAATGAGTTTCTGTCTGTCTGTCTGTTCTTTATGTGCGACCAAACTACTAGACCGATCTTCACCAAATTTGGCACACAGGTACATCAGGTGTCCAGGACTGGTCTCAGCTCTCTAGGACGTACCGTTCCTGAGATATTCCCAATAAATGACCCGCATTAGCCAATACAAGCCAGCAAGCCTTTCACTTAAATCCGAACTGCCATTTACACGTTCACATGTTCCTTATTAGCTAATAGAAGCTCGCAGGTCCTACTCCAGGTTGCCATAACAACTGATCACAGGTTTTAGTAGTTCGCAGGTCCTTAAATATTCAGTCATATGACGTATGACGGCACAACTACACTACTACATGCATGGGGGGCAGGGGCCACCATTAAATGGACGGGCGCTGTGGAGTTCACTGTTAAAGGGGCGGGCACTGTGGAGGTCACTGTTAAAGGGGCAGGCACTGCAGAGGTCACTGGTAAAGGGGCAGGCACTGCAGAGGTCACTGTTAATAGGGCAGGTACTGTGGAAGTCACTGTTAAAGGGACGGGCACTGTAAAGATCACTGAAAAAGGGTGGGCAATATTAAAGGGACGGACAATGTGGAGGTCACTGTTAAAGGGGCAGGCACTGTGGAGGTCACTGTTAAAGGGGTGGGCATTGTGGAGGTCACTGTTAAAGGGGCGGGCACTGTGGAGGTCACTGTTAAAGGGGCTGTCATTGTTAAAGGGGCGGGCATTGTGAAGGTCACTTTTAAAGGGGCGGGCACTGTGGAAGTTACTGTTAGAGGGGCAGGCACTGAAGTTCACTGTTAAGGGGGCGGCTATTATGAAGATCACTGTTAATGAAGTGGTCAATGTTCAAGAAGTGGGCACTGTTGAGGTCATTGTTAAAGGGGCTGGCACTGTGGGGGTCACTGTTAAAGGGGCAGGCACTGTGAAGGTTATTGTTAAAGGGGCGGGCACTGTGGAGGTCACTGTTAAAGGGGCTGTCACTGTTATAGGGGCGGGCATTATGGAAGTTACTGTTAAAGGGGCGGGCCCTGAAGTTCCCTGTTAAAGGGGCGGCCACTATGAAGGTCATTGTTAAAGGGGTGGTCAATGTTAAAGGGGCGGGCACTGTTGAGGTCATTGTTAAAATCACTGGTAAAGGGGAGGACACTGTGGAGGTCATTATTAAAATGGCGGGCACTGTGGAGGTCACTGTTATAGGGGCTGTGATTGTTAAAAGGGCGGGCATTGGGAAGGTCACTGTTAAAGGAGTGGGCACTGTGGAGGTCTCTGTTAAAGGGGTGGGCACTGTGGAAGTTATTGTTAAAGGGACGGGCACTTAAGTTCACTGTTAAAGGGGAGGCCACTATGAAGGTCACTGTTAAAGGGGTGGTCAAGGTTAAAGGGGCAGACACTGTGGAGGTCACTAGTAAAGGGGTGGGCACTGTGGAGATCACTGTTAAAGGGGTAGTCAATATTAAAGGGACAGGCAATGTGGAGGTCAATGTTAAAGGGGCGGGCACTGTGAAGGTTACTGTTAAATGTGCAGGGAGTGTGGAGGTCAATGTTAAAGGGGCGGACACTTTGGAAGTCACTGTAAAAAGGGCGGGTACTGTGGAGGTCACTGTTAAAGAGACAGCCGCTATGAAGGTCACTGTTAAAGGGGCGGGCATTGTGGAGATCACTGTTAAAGGGGTGAGCAATGTGGAGGTCACGGTTAAAGGGGCAGACACTGTGAAGGTTACTCTTAAAGGGGTGGGCACTGTTAAAGGGGCGTACACTGTGGAGGTCACTGTTAAAGGGGCAGGCACTGTGCAGGTCACTGTTAAAAATGCAGTCACTGTTAAAGGGGGGCACTGTGAATGTCACTGTTAAAGGGGTTGGCACAGTGGAGGTCACTTTTAAAGGAGCGGCATTGTGAAAGTCACTGTTAAAGGGGTGGGCACTGTGAAAGTCACTGTTAAACGTGTGGTAAATGTTAAAGGGGCCGGCACTGTTGAGGTCACTGATAAAGGGGGGGTACTTTAAGGGGGGCGGGCAACATGGAGGTCACTGTTAAAGGGGCAGGCACTGTGCAGGTCACTGTTAAAGATATGGTCACTGGTAAATCGGCGGGCACTGCAGAGGTCAATGTTAAAGGGGCGGACACTTTGTAGGTCACTGTTAAAGTGGCAGGCACTCTGGAGATCACTCTTAAAGGGGCGGGCACTGTGGGGGGTCACTGTTATGGGGGAAACTGTTGATATCTTTTTACGACACACGGAAACATAAAATGAAATAGATGAAATATACCCGTGCGAAGCCGGGACCTTCTGCTAGTATCTTATATATAAAAAATTGAGTTTCTGTCTGTCTGTCTGTCTAGACGTCTGTCTGTCTGTATGGACGTTTTTTGTGTGCGACCAAACGACTGGACCGATCTTCACCAAATTTGGCACACAGGTACATCAGGTGTCCAGAAAGGTTTTAGACAAAGTCTCATCTCTCTAGGACTTACCATCCCAGAGATATTCCCAAAAAATGACCTGCATTAGCCAATAAAAGCCAGCAAGCCTTTCACTTAAATCCAAACTGCCATTTATACGGTCACATGTCCCTTATTAGCCAATAGAAGCTCGCAGGTCCTACTCCAGGTTGCCATAACAACTGATCATAGGTTTTAACAGTTTGCAGGTCCTTATACTGTATATTCAGTCATATGACATATTACGGCACAACTACACTGCTACATGCATGGGGGGAAGGGGCCACTATTAAACGGATGGCCGCTGTGAAGTTTACTGTTAAAGGGGCGGGCACTGTGGGGGTCACTGTTAAAGAGGCAGGTACTGTGGAGGTCACTGTTAAAGTAGTGGTCACTATGAAATGGACGAGCAATGTGGAGGTCACTGTTAAAAGGGCGGGCACTGTGGAGGTCACTGTTAAAGGGGTGGTCACTGTTAAAGGGGCGAGCATTGTGGAGTGCACTGTGGAGGTCACTGTTAAAGGGGCGGACACTGTGGAGGTCACTTTTAAAGGGGCTGGCACTGTGATGGTCACTGTTAAAGGGGTGGGCACTGTGGAGGTCACTGTTAAAGGGGCGGGCACTGTGGAAGTCTCTTTTAAAGGGGTGGGTAGTGTGGAGGTCACCGTTAAAAGGGCGGCCACTATGAAGGTCACTGTTAAAGGGGTTGTCAATATTAAAGGGGCGGGCACTGTGGAGGTCAC
Organism: Bufo bufo; assembly: GCF_905171765.1. Taxonomy (NCBI): domain Eukaryota; kingdom Metazoa; phylum Chordata; class Amphibia; order Anura; family Bufonidae; genus Bufo; species Bufo bufo. The sequence continues at coordinate 454,351,533 of NC_053391.1, forward strand.
TGTTAAAAAGGCGGGCACTGTGAAAGTCACTGTTAAAGGGGCAAGCACTGTGAAGGTCACGGTTAAAGGGGCTGCCACTATGAAGGTCACTGTTAAAGGGGTGGTCAATGTTAAAGGAGCAGGCACTGTGTGGGTCACTGTTAAAGGGGCAGACACTGTGGAGGTCACTATTAAATGAGCAGTCACTGTTAAAGGGACAGTCACTGTGCAGGTCACTGTTAAAGATGCGGTCACTGTTAAAGGGGGGGCACTGTGTAGATCACTGTTAAAGGGGCGGGCACTGTGGAGGTCAATGTTAAAGGGGCGGCCACTGTAGAGGACAATGTTAAAGGGATGGCTACTGTTGAGGTCAATGTTAAAGAGGCGGCCACTGTGGAGGTCAATGTTAAAGGGGCGGCCACTGTGGAGGTCACTATTAAATGGGCAGTCACTGTTAAAGGGGCAGTCGATATAGTGGGTACTGTAGAGGTCACTGTTATTGGGGATACTGTCGATATCTTTTAACAACACACAGAAACATTAAATGAAATAGATAAAATATACCTGTATAAAGCTGGTTCCTTCTGCTAGTATGTATATATATTAGAGATGAGCAGATTTCTCAATTCAACCCGAGTTTATTCGTGGAGGTCATTGTTAAAAGGGCAGGCACTGTGGAGGTCACTGTTAAAGGGGCGGACACTGTGGAGGTCACTATTAAATGGGCGGTCATTGTTAAAGGGGCAGTCACTGTGCAGGTCACTGTTAAAGATGCAGTCACTGTTAAAGGGGGGGCACTGTGTAGATCACTGTAAAAGGGGCGGGCACTGTGGAGGTCAATGTTAAAGGGGCGGGCACTGTGGAGGTCAATGTTAAAGGGGCGGCCACTGTGGAGGAAAATGTTAAAGTGACGGCTACTGTTGAGGTCACTGTTAAAGGGGCGGCCACTGTGGAGGTCAATGTTAAAGGGACGGAAACTGTGGAGGTCATTGTTAAAGGGGTGGATACTGTAGAGGTCACTGTTATTGGGGATACTGTCAATATCTTTTAACGACACACAGAAACATTAAATGAAATAGATAAAATATACCCGTGTAAAGCTGGGTCCTTCTGCTAGTATGTATATACACTCACCTAAAGAATTATTAGGAACACCTGTTCTATTTCTCATTAATGCAATTATCTAGTCAACCAATCACATGGCAGTTGCTTCAATGCATTTAGGGGTGTGGTCCTGGTCAAGACAATCTCCTGAACTCCAAACTGAATGTCAGAATGGGAAAGAAAGGTGATTTAAGCAATTTTGAGCGTGGCATGGTTGTTGGTGCCAGACGGGCCGGTCTGAGTATTTCACAATCTGCTCAGTTACTGGGATTTTCACGCACAACCATTTCTAAGGTTTACAAAGAATGGTGTGAAAAGGGAAAAAAATCCAGTATGCGGCAGTCCTGTGGGCAAAAATGCCTTGTGGATGTTAGAGGTCAGAGGAGAATGGGCCGACTGATTCAAGCTGATAGAAGAGCAACGTTGACTGAAATAACCACTCGTTACAACCGAGGTATGCAGCAAAGCATTTGTGAAGCCACAACACGCACAACTTTGAGGCAGATGGGCTACAACAGCAGAAGACCCCACCGGGTACCACTCATCTTCACTACAAATAGGAAAAAGAGGCTACAATTTGCACGAGCTCACCAAAATTTGGCTGTTGAAAAATGGAAAAATGTTGCCTGGTCTGATGAGTCTCGATTTCTGTTGAGACATTCAAATGGTAGAGTCCGAATTTGGCGTAAACAGAATGAGAACATGTATCCATCCTCTGATGGCTACTTCCAGCAGGATAATGCACCATGTCACAAAGCTCGAATCATTTCAAATTGGTTTCTTGAACATGACAATGAGTTCACTGTACTAAAATGGCCCCCACAGTCACCAGATCTCAACTCAATAGAGCATCTTTGGGATGTGGTGGAACGGGAGCTTCGTGCCCTGGATGTGCATCCCTCAAATCTCTATCAACTGCAAGATGCTATCCTATCAATATGGGCCAACATTTCTAAAGAATGCTATCAGCACCTTGTTGAATCAATGCCACGTAGAATTAAGGCAGTTCTGAAGGCAAAAGGTATTAGTATGGTGTTCCTAATAATTCTTCAGGTGAGTGTATATTAGAGATGAGCAGATTTCTCAATTCGACCCAAATTTATTTGTGGCGAATTACGTTAAAAAACGGCTATTTGCTGGCTGCAGAGAGCCTTTATAGTGGTGTAGAACACTGTGCCTTGCAGTAACACACATAGGGAGTCTGCTGTGGTAGGAAAAAATACTGTGAGTCTGTATGACATGCAGATGACAGGCGTCGCTCTTAGAATCACTGCACACTTCACTTATTTGAGCAGTTACGGGGCTATTAAACGTTTATACAAGTAGAGCCCACCGAACAGAGTGGAGAGGGTGTCAGCAGTAAGTTTGTGTTAACATCACTGATAGAGTTGAGCGGACCCCTGGATATTCGGGTTCGACGGGTTTGGCCGAACTTCACAAATAAGTTCGAGTTCGGGACCTGAACTTGACCCGAACTTGACCCCGAACCCAAACCCCATTGAAGTAAATGGGTACCCGAACTTTTGAGCACTAAAATGGCTCTAAAAAAGTAATGGAAAGGGCTAAGGGCTGCAAATGCCAGCAAAATGTGGTTAAAAGCACGGCAAAATGTGGATATGGAAATGACTTAAAATAAAATACGTAAAAATTAAAAATAATAATCTTGATCTAGGAGGAAGAGGTCCATATGGAGTTGGAGGTTGAGGAGGAGGTGGAAGTGGCAGTGGAGGTGGAGGGGGTAGCTAACACTGGTTTTTGGTTTTAATTTTAATTTTATTTTTTGTTTAAATTAGGGTACATCCCAAAACATTGGGAAATATAAACTGTGATAACCCCCTCCAGCAGTGCTAAACAAACGTTCAGACAATACACTGGCTGCAGGGCAGGTACCAGATGCCCTGTTATTGAAATGATTAAAGGGGTTATCCGAGTTAACTTAATTTCTCTCTATGGCTTTATTTCTCCTATACATTAGTTTTCCTAAATCACTTGCAGTACCTATCTTGTGCCGCTTCTCTGCTATACTAAACAGTCATGTGACCACCCACGTCATCAGCTGTGACGTTCCGTTTACATGGAGCTCTCTGCTTGTCGGAGTGACTAAGCCATGTAAACGGAACGTCATCAGCCTTGGCCACGCCCCCACCTCTCTGGATTACAGTCCGTGCGGCTGTGAGTTGATCGCGCATGCGCGATCCTCACTTGTGCCGCGGCTACCTCCAAGTTCCTCCCTGCGGCTAATAGCTGATCCAATGGTATAAAATATTCTAACCCCCAGGCGTTCCCATGGTGACGGGGACGCTTGCCTGGTTAGAATATACCATCGGATCTGAGTTTTTCGAGCTCAGTGAGATCGTAAAAAACTCAAATCCGATGGTATATTCTAACCCCCAAGCGTTCCCATGGTGACAGGGACGCTTGCCTGGGGGTTAGAATATACAAGGCGCTGTAGTGAGCTCTTTACTTGGATTATTACAGGATATCTCTTACTTTGTCTTAGCTCTGTACTCCGGTAATAGCAGAGCAGGCAGTTCGGGGGGCGGCGCTCACTCACTGTCACTGACGTCACGCGCCTGCTCCTCCCACTAGGCGGAGCAGGCGCGTGACGTCAGTGAGTGAACGCCGCCTGCACTGCCTGCTGTTGTTACCGGAGCTAAGCCAAAGTAAGAGTCAGAGACTCAGAGATATCAAAATAATAAGAAAATAGCTCAGCATTGAGAAATGAAGTGACTGATTAGTTTATTAATATACTGCTGCTGTGAGCGTCGGGGAGGGGGATCTGTGGATGGCACTGTAGGGGGATCTGTGGTCTGTGGATGGCAGGCAGTGCCATCCACAGATCCCCCTACAGTGCCATCCACAGACCACAGATCCCCCTCCCCTAAACAGTGCCATCCACACAGATCTCCCCCCTAAACAGTGCCATCATGATGATCAACCCCTCCCACAAATATATTAATGAGGGAGAGATGAGTCATTGTTGTTACTGCTGTATGTAAACACAGCAATAACAGAACCTAGAAAAGGTGTAAAGATTGTTTTTTTTTCAAAAAATCAAGCTTGACTAATGTATATGTATATCCTGATTAATTTTGTAAGGTTTTATATTTTTTCCCATAACTCGGATAACCCCTTTAATAAAAAATTATAGGGAATGTCACTGTGGTATTTTGGATTTGGAAACGTTAGCCAGGAGAGGCCCTGCTGCCGCTTTGTTGACTCTAGATAACTTCTGCCTGATCGCACGTCCAAGTGACGTCCACCATCCAATTGGATATCTTCTCTATCAACTTTCGATGTTCTTTTCTGCGCCTACCATGCTGATCACGGTTAGTGGCGAATCAGGGTTCCACGCCGAAGAGTGAGTGTGAGAAAGGGATACCACATCCAAGGGAGGTCAATGGCTGCTATATGATCGAGCTGAAATGTGGGATAAGTTATTAAAGCAGAAGGATCGAATGAAAGGGCTAATTAAAGACAAATTTTACAAATTTAAGTCCCTGTCACCTATGCAGAGCAGGGGTTTTTCATCGACAAAAATGGGTTAATGTCACCCACCAATGGAAAAGACAATTTTAAAAAATTTCGGGCCCTGTCACTAGGGTTGAGCGAACCTGAACTGTAAAGTTCGGGTTCGTACCGAGCTTTTGGATTTTTGGACCCTGAACCCGAACATTTCTGTAAAAGTTTGGGTTCGGATTCTGTGTTCAGCATTTCTTGGCCAATCAACAAGCGTTTAACTGTGTGCCCTTTCAAGCAATCACAGCCATGACTACTAATGGCCTGGCTGTTATTAGCCAGTGCAGCATGTGACCCAGCCTCTATATAAGCTGAAGTCACATAGCGCTGCACGTCACTCTGATCTTACTAGTGTAGGGAGAGGATGCTGCTGCTGTGAGGGAGAGAATAGGACAGAATCTTTAATCAGAACTCCAATTGAACTCAGCGATCTACATAGATTTTGTTGTGTGGGTGCAGTGCACAATCTTTTTACCCTGCCCTGAGCCCAGTGACAGAGAAAAATAACTTTTATCCGTCTGTTATTTAGGTGGGCGGCGGGGGACATTTTATGCAAGCTCAGTGCACCAGCATTGCATATGTGCTTTTATGACATTCAAATCCAAGCTTGAAATACTGCAATAATAATCTGGTTTTAGAAAAACACCCTTTTTTGGCCTTTGCAGGATTAGTCAGTGTGCAATTTAAGCTAGAAATACAGCTATAATTTTCTGGGTTTTAAAAAACACATTTTTTGGGCAAAATATACAATTTTACAGCCCTTGCTGCACCTGAACGTGTGAAATTCAAGCGTTATATACCGCTGTCATATTCTGTTAGTAAAAAAACACCCTTTTTGGGCAAAATAATTAATATTGCAGCCTTTGCTGCATCTTTCATTGTGAGATAAACCTTTTACATACTATTGTTCTATTCTGCTATAAAAAAAACACCCATTTAGGGCAAAAAATATTTTTTTACAGCCTTTGCTGCATATCTCATTGTGAGATACACCCTATAGATTCTGTTGTTCTATTTTGTTAAAAAAAACGTACTTTTGCAGCCTTGTCTGCATCTGTACATGTGAGAAACACCCTTTATTAACTTTTGTTCTATTCTGCTATTAAAAAAACACAAATTTTGGGCAAAAAAAAAAATTTTGCAGCCTTTGCTGCATATGTCATTGTGAGATACACCCTTTAGATACTGTTGTTCTATTCTGCTATTAACCCCTTAAGGACTTAGGACGTACCGGTACGCCATGTTTTCCGAGTCCATAAGGACTCAGGACGTACTGGTACGTCCTAAGTTTAAAAGTACATTGTGGCCTGGCGGGAGTTAATAGGAACAGGATGCCTGCTGAATACATTCAGCGGGCATCCTGTCACAACGCCGGGGGTCAATTCAGACCTGCGGTTTGCGACTTTTATCTGCGGTTGCGGTGGCGGGCGGTGCCATCGGGTCCCCATGCGGCTGTTGGCATGGAAGGCAGCGCGATGTCGAAGGAAGGCATCGCGCTGCTTTCCGGTGACGAGCCTGTGAGATCCAGCCCCCTGGATCTCACAGGCCGGAAGCTGTATGAGTAATACTCACTGTATTACTCATACAGCAAATGCATTCCAATACAGAAGTATTGGAATGCATTGTAAAGGATTAGACCCCCAAAAGTTCAAGTCCCAAAGTGGGACAAAAAATAAAGTGAAAAGAAAAGTTTAAAAAATAGAGTTTTCCCCCCAAAAATTTAAAGTTTCAAGTAAAAATAAACAAAAAAGTCATTTTCCCCAAGTAAAGTTAAAAAAAAATGGTAAAAAATAAGGGGCGAAAAAAATTATACATACTAGGCATCGTCTGTATCGACCGGCTCTATAAACATATCACATGACCTAACCCCTCAGATGAACACCGTAAAAAAAAAAAAAAAAAAAACTGCTAAATAAACCATTTTTTTGTCACCTTATATCACAAAAAGTACAACAGCAAGCGATCAAAAAGGCGTTTGCCCACCAAATAAGTACCAATCTAACCGGCACCTCATCCCGCAAAAAATCATACCCTACCCAAGGTAACTGCCCAAAAACTGAAAAAATTATGGCTCTCAGACTATGGAAACACTAAAACATGATTTTTTTTTTGCTTCAAAAATGAAATCATTGTGTAAAACTTACATATATAAAAAAAAAGTGTACATATTAGGTATTGCCGCGTCCGTATCGACCGGCTCTATAAAAATATCACATGACCTAACCCCTCAGATGAACACCGTAAATTTTTTTTAATAAAAACTGTGCTAAATAAACCATTTTTTGTCACCTTACATCACAAAAAGTGTAATAGCAAGCGATCAAAAAGTCACACGCACCCCAAAATAGTGCCAATAAAACCGTCATCTCATCCCGCAAAAATTATACCCTACCCAAGCTAATAGCCTAAAAACTGAAAAAATTATGGCTCTCAGACTATGGAAACACTAAAACATGATTTTTTTTGCTTCAAAAAAGAAATCATTGTGTAAAACTTACATAAATAAAAAAAAGTATACATATTAGGTATCGCCGCATCCGTGCCAACCTGGTCTATAAAAATATCTCATGATCTAACCTGTCAGATGAATGTTGTAAATAACAAAAAATAAAAACGGTGCCAAAAAAGCTATTTCTTGTTATCTTGCCTCACAAAAAGTGGAATACAGAGCAACCAAAAATCATATGTACCCTAAACTAGTACCAACAATACTGCCAGCCTATCCCATAGTTTCTAAAATGGGGCCACTTTTTTTGGCGTTTCTACTCTAGGGGTGCAACAGGGGGGCTTCAAATGGGACATGGTGTAAAAAAAAACAGTCCAGCAAAATCTGCCTTCCAAAAACCGTATGGCATTCCTTTCCTTCTGCGCCCTGCCGTGTGCCCGTACAGTAGTTTACGACCACATATAGGGTGTTTCTGTAAACTACAGAATCAGGGCCATAAATATTGAGTTTGGTTTGGCTGTTAACCCTTGCTTTGTAACTGGAAAAAAATTATTCAAATAGAAAATCTGCCAAAAAAGGGATATTTTGAAATTTCATCTCCATTTGCCAATAACTCTTGTGGAACACCTAAAGGGTTAATGACGTTTGTAAAATCTGTTTTGAATACCTTGAGGGGTGTAGTTTCTTAGATGGGGTCACTTTTATGGAGTTTCTACTCTAGGGGTGCATCAGGGGGGCTTCAAATGGGACATGGTGTAATAAAAAACAGTCCAGCAAAATCTGCCTTCCAAAAACCGTATGGCTTTCCTTTCCTTCTGCGCCCTGCCGTGTGCCCGTACAGTAGTTTACGACCACATATAGGGTGTTTCTGTAAACTACAGAATCAGGGCCATAAATATTGAGTTTGGTTTGGCTGTTAACCCTTGCTTTGTAACTGGAAAAAAATTATTCAAATAGAAAATCTGCCAAAAAAGGGAAATTTTGAAATTTCATCTCCATTTGCCAATAACTCTTGTGGAACACCTAAAGGGTTAATGACGTTTGTAAAATCTGTTTTGAATAACTTGAAGGGTGTAGTTTCTTAGATGGGGTCACTTTTATGGAGTTTCTACTCTAGGGGTGCATCAGGGGGGCTTCAAATGGGACATGGTGTAAAAAAAACAGTCCAGCAAAATCTGCCTTCCAAAAACCGTATGGCATTCCTTTCCTTCTGCGCCATGCCGTGTGCCCGTACAGTAGTTTACGACCACATATGGGGTGTTTCTGTAAACTACAGAATCAGGGCCATAAATATTGAGTTTGATTTGGCTGTTAACCCTTGCTTTGTAAGTGGAAAAAAAAATATTAAAATGGAAAATCTGCCAAAAAAGTGAAATTTTGAAATTGTATCTCTATTTTCCATTAATTCTTGTGGAACACCTAAATGGTTAACAAAGTTTGTAAAATCTGTTTTGAATACCTTGAGGGGGGTAGTTTTTAGAATGGGGTCATTTTTGGGTGGTTTCTATTATGTAAGCCTCACAAAGTGACTTCAGACCTGAACTGGTCCCTAAAAATTGGGTTTTTTAAAATTTCTGAAATATTTAAAGATTTGCTTCTAAACTTCTAAGTCTTGTAACATCCCCAAAAAATTAAATATCATTCCCAAAATGATCCAAACATGAAGTAGACATATTGGGAATGTAAAGTAATAACTATTTTTGGAGGTATTACTATGTATTATAGAAGTAGAGAAATAAAAAATTGGAAATTTGCAATTTAAAAAAAATATATGGTAAATTTGGTATTTTTTTATAAATAAAAATGATTTTTTTAACTTCATTTTACCAGTGTCATGATGTACAATATGTGACGAAAAAACAATCACAGAATGGCCTGGATAAGTCAAAGCATCTTAAAGTTATCAGCACTTAAAGTGACACTGGTCAGACTTGCAAAAAATGGCCAAGTCCGTAAGGTGAAATAGGGCCGAGTTCTTAAGGGGTTAAAAACACCCATTTTGGGCAAAAATCTTAAATTGCGGCCTAGTCTACATCTGTACGTGTGAGATACACCCTTTAGATACTGTGGTTCTATTCCGCTATTAGAAAAACACCCATTTTGGGCAAAAATCTGAAATTGCGGCCTAGTCTACATCTGTACGTGTGAAATACACCATTTAGATACTGTTGTTCTATTCTGCTATTAAAAAAACACCAATTTTGGGCAAAAAACATAATTTTGCAGCCTTGTCTGCATCTGTACGTGTGAGAAACACCCTTTAGATACTGTTGTTCTATTCTACTATTAAAAAAACACACATTTAGGGCAAAAAAAACTAATTTTGCAGCCTTTGCTGCATGTCATTGTGAGATACACCCTTTAGATACTGATGTTCTATTCTGCTATTAACCCCTTAAGGACATAGGACGTACCGGTACGCCCTATTTCCCGAGTCCTTAAGGACACAGGACGTACCGGTACGTCCTGACTTAAAATCAGCATTCCGGCGCCGCAGGGGGTTAATCGGAACGGGATGCCGGCTGAAATCATTCAGCCGGCATCCCGTAACAATGCAGGGGGGGGTCATTTGACCCCCCCGTATCGACGATCGCAGAAAACCGCAGGTCAATTCAGACCTGCGGTTTTCTGCGTTTCCGGTCCATTCGGGTGTCCTGTGACCCGATGAACCGGAAAAAGACTGCGATCGGTGGCGTAATTATACACCACCTATCGCAGTCCGAGGATTTGGAGAGGCGTTGCTGGCCCTGGTGCTGAACGCCGCTGTCCAGGGTGCTGATTGGAGCAGGGGAGAGAGGCGCGAGATTCAAACTTCCTGCGCTCCTCTCTCCCCTCCTCTTCCTGTCCAGCACCCTGACCGTGCAGCACCGTTCGGCACCAGCTCCTGCGTCCCCCTAATCGCCATCCATCACCCTCCTGCACCCATCGCCACCCAGGTAGGTTAGGGTCAGTGAGGGAGAGGCACCGTTAGGCAGGGAAAGAAGGGAAAAGTTAGAAAAAAAAAAAAAAAAAAAAAGTTCTTTTATTTCAAAACTTTTTTTGATCCATCAGACCCCAGACCCCCCCCTGCCACTTGTGCCCCCCCACCAGCCCCGCACCCCCCCCCACCCCCACCAGCCCCTCACCCCCCACCAGCCCCCCTTCCCCCACCCCCCACCAGCCCCCCTTCCCCTCACCACCACTTTTTTCTTTTTTTTTTTTCTGCGTGCGCTGACTGGCCGGCACTTTTTAGCGTCCGTCCACTGTTAGCGCATCGCCCACCCCACCACCGCACCACCCCACCGACCGCTGATCAGCGTTGTACCGCTGATCAGCAAATTTGAACTTTTTTTTTCCTAACACTTGCCCTTTCTTTTTTTGCCTTTTTTAGTACGTGAACACCCGTTGCCCCCACACACACGCACATATAATAAAGGTTTCCACACACGCACACATACACGCACACACACCCATGGCCCGCCGGATGTTCTCGGCCGAGGAGGCATACGCCCAGATTGCCTCCGACTCTGAGAGCCCCAGTGAGGATGAGGATGACCCCACGTTCCTTTTGTCATCCGCATCCTCCTCATCATCATCGGATGACGATGAGCCACCAAGGCGGCGGAGACGCCGCCAGGCGGAGCCAGGGGCCCCACATGCTAGGGATCCTGTGGCCCACCCTAGTACGAGCCGCCCTGGGGTTCGTACTGGTTTACCGGCCCACCAAATAAGTCCACCGGAGCCCCCTGCCGATGAACTTAGTTGGTGTCCCCCAGTGGACTTTGAGCCTGAGATTCCGGATTTTGCTGGCAATCCTGGAATCCAGATTCCCACAGTGGGGTTTACTGAAATTGACTATTTTAGTTTTTTTTTCAGTAACCCACTGGTGAATCTGATGGTGGAGCAGACGAATCTGTATGCCCAACAGTTCGTCGCTCAAAACCCAGGCTCATTTTTGGCTAGACCCGGTGGCTGGACGCCGGTCAGTGCAGCCGAGATGAGGACATTTTGGGGCCTCATGCTGCATATGGGTCTAGTCCAAAAACCCAGTGTCAGGCAATACTGGAGTGGGGACGTCCTATACCAGACCCCACTGTACAGTATGGTCATGACACGCTCCCGGTTTAAGGCCGTCCGGAAATGTCTGCATTATTCCGATAATGCAGCATGTCCACCCCGAGGTGATCCTGCCTATGACCGGCTGTATAAGATACGGCCGGTCATCGATCACTTTGGGGCCAAATTCATGGAGGCCTACGTACCTGGAAGGGAGGTCGCGGTTGATGAGTCTCTCGTTGCGTTCAAGGGGAGACTCAGTTTCCGCCAATACATTCCCACAAAGCGGGCGAGGTATGGCGTGAAGCTATACAAAATTTGTGAGAGTACCTCAGGGTACACTTACAAATTTCGTGTGTACGAGGGGCGAGATTCCCGTATTCAACCCCCAGAATGTCCCCCCACTCTGGGTGTTACCGGGAAACTCGTGTGGGACCTTATGTACCCACTGCTGGATAACGGTTACCACTTGTACGTGGACAACTTTTATACCAGTATCCCCTTGTTCAGGTCCCTTGCTGCCAGATCCACGTTCGCTTGTGGGACCGTGCGGAAAAATCAACGCGGCCTCCCTGCCTACCCCCTCCAGGTACCTATCCCCAGGGGTGAGACCTGTGCCCTTACCAGTGGAAACCTGTTGCTGGTCAGGTATAAGGACAAGAGGGATGTCCTTATGCTGTCCACAATCCACAGTAACAGCACCACCCCAGTCCCTGTGCGAGGTACCGCGGCAACGGTCCTCAAGCCCGATTGTATCGTCGACTACAATCGGTATATGGGAGGAGTTGATCTCTCTGATCAAGTCCTCAAGCCATATAACGCCATGCGCAAAACCCGGGCATGGTACAAAAAAGTTGCGGTCTACTTGGTGCAGGTTGCCATGTACAACTCTTTTGTACTATCCCGAAGCGCTGGCAGCACAGGGACATTCCTCCAATTCTATGAGGCAGTCCTCAAGGCCCTGATCTTTTCGGACCGGGAAAGAGCAGGCCGGAGTACCTCGGGAATTGGAGGCGCCCGGATCGTCCCTGGCCAACACTTTCCAGGTGTGGTCCCCCATACTGGAAAGAAGGGACGAACCCAAAAAAAGTGCAGAGTGTGTCACAAGAGGGGGATACGGAAGGACACCACCACTCAGTGTGACACGTGCCCCGATCATCCGGGCCTCTGCATTATCGATTGCTTCAGGGAGTATCACACTTCCATGGAGTACTAAATTTTTATAATCCCCAACAGTCCACTAGAGAACATAAAAAACTATGGCTCTCAGACTTTGGAGACACGGAAACATTTTTTTTTTCCCCAAAAAATATTAGTTTTAGTGCAGGCATCCTCAAACTGCGGCCCTCCAGATGTTGTAAAACTATAACTCCCAGCATGCCCAGACAACCTACAGCCATCAGCAGGGCATGGTGGGAATTGTAGTTTTACAACATCTGGAGGGCCGCAGTTTTTAGGATGCCTGCTTAGTGTCTCCAAAGTCTGAGAGCCATACATATTGGGCATCGTCGCGTGCGTAAAAGTCGTCGCTATAAAAATAACTTTTGCCCAAACGCCTCGGATGAACGGTGTTAAAAATATAAAATAAAAACGGTGCCAAAACACCCATTTTTGGGCAAAATTTCCATTTGAATCCTTTTTGCCGGTAATAAAGCTAGGGTTAACAGCCAAACAAAACTCAATATTTATGGCCCTGATTCTGTAGTTTGCAGAAACACCCCATATGTGGTCGTAAATGGCTATATAGCCGCACGGCAGGGCATAGAACGAAGGGAACTCCATATGGTTTCTGGAAGGCAGATTTTGATGGACAGTTTTTTTTTTGACACCATGTCCCATTAGAAGCCCCCCCTGATGTAGCCTAGACTAGAAACTCCAAAAAAGTGACCCCATCTAAGAAACTACACCCCTCAAGGTATTCAAAAGTTACTTTACAAACTATGTTAACCCTTTAGGTGTTCCACAAAACTAAATAGCGAATGTAGAAACAATTTTAGAATTTTTTTTTTTTGTTACATTGCCTCAAAAAGAGTAAAATAGAGCAACCAAAAATCTAATTTACCCCTAAAATAGTCCCAAAACAACAACCACCTTATCCCGTAGTTTCCTAGATGGGGTCACTTTTATGGAGTTTCTACTCTAGGGGTGCATCAGGGGGCTTGAAAGGGTACATGGTGTCAATAAACCAGTCCAGCAAAATCTGCCTTCCAAAAACCATATGACATTCCCCTTCTTCTATGTCCTGCCGTTTAGCCAAACAGTAGTTTACGACCACATATGGGGTGTTTTTGCAAACTACAGAATCAGGGCAACCCATTTTGAGTGTTGTTTGGCAGTTAACCCTTGTTTTACTCCTGGAAAAAATTGATTATATTGGAAAATTTTCCAAAAAATAGAAATTTCAAAATTGTTTCTCCATCTGCCATTAACTCTTGTGGAACACCTAAAGGGTTAACAAAGTTTGTAAACCCAGTTTTGAATACCTTGAGGGGTATACTTTCTTAGATGGAGTCACTTTTTTGAAATTTCTATTCTAGGGGTGCAACAGGGGGCTTCAAATGGGACATGGTATAAACAAAACCAGTCCTGCCAAATCTGCCTTCCAAAACCCATATGGCGTTCCCCTCCTTCTATGTGCTACCGTTCGGCCAAACAGTAGTTTACTACCACATATGGGGTGTTTTTGCAAACTACAGAATCAGGGCAACCCATTTTGAGTGTTGTTTGGCAGTTAACCCTTGTTTTACTCCTGGAAAAAATGTATTATATTGGAAAATTTTCCAAAAAATAGAAATTTCAAAATTGTTTCTCCATCTGCCATTAACTCTTGTGGAACACCTAAAGGGTTAACAAAGTTTGTAAACCCAGTTTTGAATACCTTGAGGGGTATACTTTCTTAGATGGAGTCACTTTTTTGAAATTTCTATTCTAGGGGTGCAACAGGGGGCTTCAAATGGGACATGGTATAAACAAAACCAGTCCTGCCAAATCTGCCTTCCAAAACCCATATGGCGTTCCCCTCCTTCTATGTGCTACCGTTCGGCCAAACAGTAGTTTACGACCACATATGGGGTGTTTTTGCAAACTACAGAATCAGGGCAACCCATTTTGAGTGTTGTTTGGCAGTTAACCCTTGTTTTACTCCTGGAAAAAATGTATTATATTGGAAACTTTTCCAAAAAATAGAAATTTCAAAATTGTTTCTCCATCTGCCATTAACTCTTGTGGAACACCTAAAGGGTTAACAAAGTTTGTAAACCCAGTTTTGAATACCTTGAGGGGTGTACTTTCTTAGATGGAGTCACTTTTTTGAAATTTCTATTCTAGGGGTGCAACAGGGGGCTTCAAATGGGACATGGTATAAACAAAACCAGTCCTGCCAAATCTGCCTTCCAAAACCCATATGGCGTTCCCCTCCTTCTATGTGCTACCGTTCGGCCAAACAGTAGTTTACGACCACATATGGGGTGTTTTTGCAAACTACAGAATCAGGGCAACCCATTTTGAGTGTTGTTTGGCAGTTAACCCTTGTTTTACTCCTGGAAAAAATGTATTATATTGGAAACTTTTCCAAAAAATAGAAATTTCAAAATTGTTTCTCCATCTGCCATTAACTCTTGTGGAACACCTAAAGGGTTAACAAAGTTTGTAAACCCAGTTTTGAATACCTTGAGGGGTGTACTTTCTTAGATGGAGTCACTTTTTTGAAATTTCTATTCTAGGGGTGCAACAGGGGGCTTCAAATGGGACATGGTATAAACAAAACCAGTCCTGCCAAATCTGCCTTCCAAAACCCATATGGTGTTCCCCTCCTTCTATGTGCTACCGTTCGGCCAAACAGTAGTTTACGACCACATATGGGGTGTTTTTGCAAACTACAGAATCAGGGCAACCCATTTTGAGTGTTGTTTGGCAGTTAACCCTTGTTTTACTCCTGGAAAAAATTGATTATATTGGAAAATTTTCCAAAAAATAGAAATTTCAAAATTGTTTCTCCATCTGCCATTAACTCTTGTGGAAGACCTAAAGGGTTAATAAAGTTTGAAAAAACAGTTTTGAATACCTTGAGGGGTGTAGTTTCTAGAATGGGGTCATTTTTGGGAGGTTTCTATTATCTAAGCCTCACAAAGTGACTTCAAACCTGAACTGGTCCATAAAAAGTGGGATTTTGAAGATTTCTGAAAATTTCAAAATTTGCTTCTAAACTTCTAAGCCTTGTAACATCCCCAAAAAATAAAATATCATTCCCAAAATGCTACAAACATGAAGTAGACATATGGGGAATGTAAAATCATCACAATTTTTGGGGGTATTACTATGTATTACAGAAGTAGAGAAACTGAAAGTTTGAAATTTGCTAATTTTTCAAAATTTTTGGTAAAAATTGTATTTTTTTATGCAAAAAAATTAAATTTTTTGACCCAATTTTAGCAGTGACATGAAGTACAATATGTGACGAAAAAACAATCTCAGAACGGCCTGGGTAAGTCAAAGCGTTTTAAAGTTATGAGCACTTAAAGTGACACTGGTCAGATTTCCAAAAAATGGCCTGGTCCTTAAGGTGAAAATGAGCCCGGTCCTTAAGGGGTTAAAAAACACCCATTTTGGGAAAAAATCTTAAATTGTGGCCAAGTCTGCATCTATACGTCTGAGATACACCAAAGGGAGCAGGGTGCAAAAGCGGAGTTGCTGTCCTCTAGACAGTAGGCCTGCCACTGCCCACCGCAGCAAGGGACCGAGCACAACAAAGCCAGTTCCAAGGAGTTCCCTGGCGTGGCAGTTCGCCTGTCAGCGCTGAAGCGTAACTTCGGCCTTCCCGCTCACCGCCTCATATGCAACGTGCCCACAAGGTGGAACTCCACCTTGCACATGCTGGCCAGACTGTGCGAGCAGCAGCAGGCGATAGTGGAGTTTCAGCTGCAGCAAACACAGGTGAGTCGCTCGGCGGAACAGCACCACTTCACCACCAATGACTGGGCCTCCAGCGAGACCTGTGTTCATTGTTGCACTGTTTCGAATACTCCACCAACATGGCCAGTGCAGATAATGCCGTTCTCAGCATTACTATCCCACTTCTATGCCTCCTTGAAAAAAAGCTCCTGGCGATGATGGAAGAGGATGTGGCACAGGAGGAGGAGGAGGAGGAGGAAGAGGGATCATTTTGTAGGGTTTCTGGCCAGTCATTCCCAAGTAGCTCCGAGGGTGGGTTCTTGCACCCACAAACCCAAGGTACACAATTGTCCAGCCAGGGTACAGTTCTGGAGGATGAGGAGGAGGAGATGGAGGAGGAAGAACCATGTTCACAGCAGGGTGGCACCCAGACCAGCTCATGGCAATCACTGGTGCGTGGATGGGGGGATACAGAGGACACAGACGATACACCTCCCAAAGAGGACCTCTTTTCGTTGCCTCTGGGCAGCCTGGCACCAGTGAGCGATTACATGCCGCAGTGTCTCCGCAACGACCGCTGAGTTGCCCATATTCCAACTTGTGCTGATTACTGGGTGGCCACGCTGCTTGATCCCTGTTACAAGGACAACGTATCGTCCTTAATTCCGTCACTGGAGCGTGATCGTAAGATGCGCGAGTACAAGCGCACGCTGGTAGACTCGCTGCTGGTGGCATTCCCACCTGACAGCGGGGGCACAGTGGAAGCACAAGGCGAAGGCAGAGGATGAGGAAGAGGTTGCCAATGCAGCTGGGGCACCGCCAGCACCTCAGAAGGCAGGGTTAGCATGGCCGAAATGTGGAAAAGCTTTGTCAGCACGCCACAACAACCAGCACCACCAGCTGATATGGAACGTCTTAGCAGGAGGCAGCATTTCACCAACATGGTGGAGCAGTGTGTGCACACGCCTACACGTACTGAATGACTGATCTGCCTCCTTCAACTTCTGGGTCTCCAAATTGGGCACATGGCCTGAGCTTGCCCTTTATGCCTTGGAGGTGCTGGCCTGACCTGCAGCCAGTGTATTATCTGAACGTGTGTTTAGCACGGCAGGGGGCGTCATCACAGACAAGCGCAGCAGTCTGTCCACAGCCAATGTGGACAAGCTCGCGTTCATTAAAATGAACCAGGCATGGATCCCGCAAGACTTGTCTGTAACTTGTGTAGAATAGACATGTATACTGGCCTTAACCAGCCATTGTTATACTGCAGCGCAATTGCTCATTCTTGCTTTTTGGAAATTTAACACTCTTTTAGAGTGTACCCTAATTTAAAAAAAAAATGTAATCCAAAAACCTGTGTTGGCTACCTCGTCCTCCTCCACCGTCGCTTCCACCTACACTGCTACGTCCACCGCCTCCTCAAACTTCTACTCCATATGGAACTCCACCTCATAAATCAATATATTTTATTTTTTAATTGTACGTATTTTATTTTATATCATTTTACTACTTTGTCAGTTACATTTTCTGGTGAAATTCAGCAATTTTTGGGTGTAGTACCACTGCTATACTAAGTAGACAGGTTTACAAATAAAAAATTGTCATTTACATTTTCAGTTGAAATTCAACAATTTTTGGGTGTGAAGTACCACTGCTATACCTAGTAGACCGGAAAAAAAAAATGGCAGTTACATTTTCGGGTGAAATTCAGCAATTTTTTGGTGTGATGTACCACTGATATACCTACTAGACCGGTAAAAAAAAAAATATAACATTTGTCAGTTACATTTTAGGGTCAAATTCACCAATTTTTGGGTGTCATATACCCCTCCTCTACCTAGTTGACAGCTTGATAAATTTCAATAATTTTTATTTTACATTTTCGGGTGACAATAAAGAAATGTTTTCTTTTATAGACCCCTGCTCTACCAAGTAGACAGGTTAATAAATTTCTGTAATTTTTCTGTTACATTCTTGGGTTGACATTACACAATTTTAGACGTGAATAAACCCCTGCTCTGCATAGGTGACAGGGAATAAAATTTCTGAAATGCTTCTTTAATTGATGCGTGCCACCTCCTTTGATTCAATGCTTAAAGGGGTTGTCCGGGTTCAGAGCTGAACCCGGACATCCCTCCATTTTCACCCCGGCAGCCCCCCTGACATGAGCATCAGAGCAGTTCATGCTCCAATGCTCTCCTTTGCCCTGCGCTAAATTGCCCAGGGCAAAGGCATTTTTAGGAGTTCCGGTGACGTACCGGGTCTCTCCATGGGGCTGACAGGAACCCCGGTGACGTCACCCGCACTGATGGGCGGGATTTAGCTCTGCCCTAGCCATTAAAACGGCTAGGGCAGCGCTAAAGCCCGCCCCTCATAGCCGGTGACGTCACCAAACTCACTGCCGGGCGGAAGTTACCGCCCGGCAGTGTGTTATTGTAAACAAAAGAGCCTGTGCCCTGCGCGATTTAGCACAGGGCATGGGAGCGTATCGGAGCATGAGATGTCCCGATGCTAAACTCAGGGGGGCTGTCTGTGTGAAAATAAGGGTATGTCCGGGTTCAGCTCTGAACCCAGACAACCCCTTTAAACTTAAACAAATTGTACCACATTTGCACTTCAATAATTTGTCCCACATTACCGCTATACTCTTTTGCGCAACATTTGCGCCTCAATAGCTTTTCCCTATTTTATGTTATTTAACCGCCTCCGGACCGCCTAACGCAGGATCGCGTTCCGGAGGCGGTCGATTCAGGCACCTTCACGCGGCGGTGCGTCATCTCGCGAGACACGGGCCGGCAAAAGTTAGAGGACAAGTTCGTCATCAGCCTGCCAGCCAATGATCGTCGCTGGCAGGCTGTTGATTTTCAAAAAACCGAATCAGAAGCCATATAACACCTTATATTTATAAATATAAGGTGTTAAATGGCTTCTGTGCTCTTCTGCTGGTCCTTTTCATCGGTTGGTCCCAGCAGAGGAGCACACATCACAGTGGGTACACACAAACAGTACACCTAGCCCCAGATCACCCCCCATCACCCCAATTAACCCCTTGATCACCCCTTGATCGCCCCTGTCAATCACCTAGTGAAAGGGAAAAAAGTGATCAGTGTAAACTGTCACTTTTTTTTCCACTAGTATTGACGGTTAGGTTTAGGATAGTTTAGGCCCCTTTGTTAGGTAGTTAGCGTCGGTTAGCGCCCAGCCCACCGCACCGCAGTCACTGATTCGCTGATTAGCGAATCGCTAATCAGCATTGGTACTTTTATAGTATCTGTAAGTGATCAGAACTGATCACAGTCAGATCTATAATAGTATTAGTGTCACCTTAGTTCGCCCTCCACCCAAAACGCAGTGTTTGCCCGATCAGGCCTGATCGGTCGCCCACACGTGCGTTCACCCACGCCCGCCCCGCCGCAGTGACAAAAAATTATAATTTTTTTTATCACTGCACAATCACTTTACAAGCACTGCGACGATAAAAAAATCAGTTTTGATATTTTTTATCAATCGCAGCGGCTTCCGGTACTTCGCTAGCCTCCCATTTGTAAGACAGGCTTGCTTTTTTTCTTGGGTAGTCTCAGGGAATACCCCCTAAATTTAGTTGACCAAATGGCAAATAAAGGGTATTCTTCTGAAGAGGCCTACAGGCTTCTGACCCAGTCGGATGAGAAATGGGAACCCTCATCTGACGAATCCAGCGGGTCAGAATATGAACATGTAGAAAGCAGTGGCAGTCTGACCCAAAGTTCGGACGAGGAGGTTGAGGTCCCTGATACCACCAGGCGTACCCGGCCCCGTGTTGCTAAACCACAGGTTGCACAGGATCCGCTTCAAGGGCAGCAGAGTGGGGCTGGTCTGTTGGATTACGTGGTGAGGATACACCAGCAGCGCAGCCCATCCTGGACCTAGTACCAGCACTGCCGTACAACATGGTGAAGTGGCGAGCACCAGAAGGGCAGTTGAAGCTGGTACGGTGGCACGTGCATTAGTTCTCCCGTCGCAGACACCGCATAGACAGGCCCGTAGAGCCCCTAGAGTCCCTGAGGTGCTGGCAAACCCTGATTGGCAGCCCCCAACTTCAGCCGCACCAGTAGTTCCCCCTTTCACCGCCCAGTCTGGAGTTCGGGTTGAGACAGCTCAGATCGGTTCGGCACTGGGATTTTTTGAGCTGTTCTTGACTGCGGAGCTCTTGGACTTAGTCGTGGCAGAAACAAATCGGTATGCCACTCAATTTATAGCCGCCAACCCGGGAAGCTTTTATGCCCAGTCTTTACGGTGGAAACCCGTCCAAGTTTCCGAATTTGTGTATCCACCTGACTTCTCCTCAACGCAACTGATGGTCCCAACCCCATTTATAAGGCAAGAAATCCCACTTATTAAACCTGACAGGGCACACCTGTGAAGTGAAAACCATTTCAGGGGACTACCTCTTGAAGCTCATCAAGAGAATGCCAAGAGTGTGCAAAGCAGTAATCAAAGCAAAAGGTGGCTACTTTGAAGAACCTAGAATATGACATATTTTCTGTTGTTTTACACTTGTTTGTTATGTATATAATTCCACATGTGTTAATTCATAGTTTTGATGCCTTCATAGTCATGAAAATAAAGAAAACTCTTTGAATGAGAAGGTGTGTCCAGACTTTTGGTCTGTACTGTATATATATATAACTTTTTCATCTTTCTATTTGTGTATTATTAGGACCTAGTGTTTGAGACTCATCTAGAGGCTATGCATTAGAGTGATGACAGTTACAATATTTTAGTAGTCACTATTGTGTGCCACTTTTCTGTGAATCACCCTACTGCATAATGGATACATACCTGACATGTGTTCCATCTATTGGCGGGTAGCAGCGACACTGGCCAGTGGACTGCGGCATCCGGTTTTTTGCTGACTCTTCATATCTTTCTTTGTCATCTTCTATATTTTAATAACCATGATTTGTTTATTATTATGAAATAAAGTATATACATCTTTTGAATACATTGGGCATTCTTTTGTTGTTTGTATAACACCTTAGGTTTATATGTAATACACTTTAGCCTGCTTCCTGTGAGATCCAGGGGGCTGGATCTAACAGAGATGGTAGCCACGATGCCTAAGGAAGACATCAGGCTGCTGTACAAACAATCGGTCCCTGTCACAGCAGCGCAGGGACCCAATGGACACCCGGGACCCGTTAGGATACCTCACATGCCGAGGTCAGCACTGACCGCGGCAGTGTAAGGATTATTGTGCCGGCATCTGTGTTTTCACTGATGCAGGTGCATACAGCAGGGGTCCGGCTATCAGTGACTGCCGGACCCTGCAGCTGATCAGGCGGGCTCAGTTGACCCAGTTGACCCAGTTTCCAGCTCTGTACATGTATGACGCTGGCATCCTATGGGTTAAAATGGGAATTCAAACACAAATGTAGGCACCACGGCTCAATTACAGCATGTGAAGCTGCATCTCCAGTTACTATGGAAAAATAGAAGTTGCCATGTCATCGTAATCCTCAGTTACTGCTCCTCCTGCTCAGTCTCCTACTTCTACTCCACTTTGTTGACAGCCATCAATAATGCAATATGTTGCCAAGAAATAACTCTATGCACCCAGCAATCCTCTGGTGCAGAAGCTTAACTCCTATCTGAACAAGTTGCTGGTGGTTTAGTCACTGCTGTACCACTTAGTAGAGTCTGCTGCCTTTAGGGAGCTGATGGAATGTGCTCAGCCTTTCTGGAAGATACTTAGTCAGCATTATTCCTCCCAAAAAGCCACTCCTGATTGTGCTCTCACATGTCGAAGAATGTACTGTAGGCTGCTCATTGCAAATATCTCTATACAGCAAGGTGCACACCAATGTGGATAACTGGGGCAGCTGTTATGGGCAGGGACAGTACGTCTTTCACAGTCTACTGGGTCAATGTTTATCGTGGCAAAGCAGCACAACAGAAAGAAGGCCAGGTTCTGTTGACATCTCCACGTATGTCTCAGTTTGGTTTCCACACCAGCTGCTTGTCTGCCTCCTCCCCAACAGCAGCAGTGCAGAGTGTCACTCCAACCATCCTATCACATGTGTAAAATGAAGCATTTCCATGCAGTGTTAGAAATGGTCAGCCTGGGCGAGAATAGACACACAGCCAATCACTTGCTAAAGTGCATCAAGTCATTTGTCTCTCTGCCAACTCCAACTGGGCATGGTGGTCAGCAACAATGGCAAGAACTTTGTGGCCGCACTGCATTCAGGGAAATAACCTAGGTGTTGTGACACCAAAAGAGACCAAGTTGTCCCCTGCTAGTGTACAAAACATAACTTTTGGATTTGTGAGGATTTTCACATGCCTCTGGATGAGGCTGGTGAATAGATCTGCTGTTGCTGATAGGGCCCAGTGATGCTACTTCCACTGTCTGCCTGCTGTCCATCATGTTCTGTACCATATTAATGCTACTGCTGCCATCATGCTGCTGTGCTGTCTGCCTACTATCATACTTTGTACAATATAGCTGCTGTGGATAGGGGATAACCTTTAACTACTGGAATGACCCTTTAAACCACTACTTCTACACATATCTACTGGCTTGTCTCTTCCATATTGTGCTGGTTTCTGCTGCCGCCACTACAGGGTGGGCCATTTATATGGATACACCTTAATAAAATGGGAATGGTTAGTGATATTAACTTCCTGTTTGTGGCACATTAGTATATGTGAGGGGGGAAACTTTTCAAGATGGGTGGTAACCATGGCGGCCATTTTTAAGTCGGCCATTTTGAATCCAACTTTTGTTTTTTCAATAGGAAGAGGGTCATGCGACACATCAAACTTATTGGGAATTTCACACAAAAAACAATGGTGTGCTTGATTTTTATGTAACTTTATTCTTTCATGAGTTATTTACAAGTTTCTCTTTGTTTACAGCCGTTGACATGTCGCCGAGGTTAACACGTGAGGAGCGGATAGAAATTGTGTTGATGTCTGGTGAACGCAGTAACCGGGTCATTGCAGCAGATTTCAATGCAAGACACCCTACGAGACCACCCATCTCCCATGCCACAGTTAGCAAACTGCTTGCTAAGTTTCGTGAAACTGGTTCAGTGTTGGATTTGCCAAAATGTGGACACATGAAATCTGTCTCTAATGAAGAAACATCAGTGGCTGTCCTAGCTTCATTCAGCAAGAGCCCACAGCGTAGCATGTGACTGGAGAGTGGCATTAATCGAACATCCCTTCGGTGGATATTAGCTACTCACAAATGGCACCCTTACAAACTCCAGCTACTGCAGCATCTCAACGAGGATGACCCAGATCGGCGCACTGAATTTGCAGAATGGGCAAAACAAAAATTGGAACAGGACCTCAGTTTATGCAGAAGATTTTGTTCAGTGATAAGGCAAACTTTTATGTGAATGGTGAAGTTAACAAACAAAACCAGCGCTATTGGTTTGACACTAACCCACATTGGATAGATCCCTCTAAGACTGTTGGAACAAAAAAATTGATGGTATGGTGTGGTATATGGGGTACAAAGATAGTGGGGCCATTCTTCATCAATGGAAACCTCAAGGCCACTAGATATGCGAAATTGCTACATGATGATGTGTTTCCCTCTTTATGCACTGAAGCTGGCACGTTCCCTGAGTTTTTCCAGCAAGATGGTGCACCACCACATTATGGGTGTCAGGTCCGAGCATTCCTAGATGAACAGTTTCCTGGAAAGTGGATTGGTCGTCGTGGGCCAGTTGAATGGCCCCCAAGGTCTCCCGATCTGACCCCCTTAGACTTTTATCTTTGGGGTCATCTGAAGGCAATTGTCTATGATGTGAAGATACGAGATGTGCAGCACCTGAAACTACGGATACTGAAAGCCTGTGCTAGCATTTCTCCTGCGGTGTTGCTATCAGTGTGTGAAGAGTGGGAGAAGAGGGATGCATTGACAATCCAACACAATGGGCAGCACATTGAACACATTTTATAAGTGGTCAGAAATTTGTAAATAGCTCATGAAAGAATAAAGTTAAAACCAAGCGCACCATTGTTTTTCTTGTGAAATTCCCAATAAGTTTGATGTGTCACATGACCCTCTTCCTATTGAAAAACCAAAAGTTGGATTCAAAATGGCCGCCATGGTCACCACCCATCTTGAAAAGTTTCCCCCCTCACATATACTAATGTGCCACAAACAGGAAGTTAATATCGCCAACCATTCCCATTTTATTAAGGTGTATCCATATAAATGGCCCACCCTTTATTGTGGCCACATGCCACTATTACCCTATCAATTTCACATCCACACTGTACTGCTGCTGCTCCCAATTTAAAGGGAGAATTTTTATAAGCTCTTTCAGAACATGCCACTCTTTCTTTGGACAATTACAAACGAGTGTGTGTAATTATAGACAGGCATACTTTCTGGATTCCTGTGCAGAATGAGCCACAAACTCTCTCTTCTAACATTAACATGTATGTGACTATAAACAGGGGCAGGGATCTGCCCCCATTTAAGCATAATTTTTTTATGCTTGGTCCCAACAATTGGAAGCTTTATAATATGAAAAAGCATAACACATGTTGTTGCGGTGTGTTTTTAAACACACTGTTTAACACAATCAAACATATGTTTACCCATAGTTATATAAGTCAGAGTCACTGTGACATTATTTGTAATTGCTGTCATTGAATTCAAGAGCTCAAAAGGGGGTGTGGAGAGAGAAAGACAGACACAAAATGAATCAGTGCATCCTACATGGTAGAACAAAAATGTAAGTGCTCATAGTCATAGTTAAAGGGAGTTAAAGCAGTCTTTTTAACAACTAATACATCTTCTAGTATACAATATAATATACTAATACATGTATTAATACCTCATCTAATATACATTTTATTTTAGATTAGGTATTAGTTTGTATATAGATACATAGATCATACACAGTTAGGTTAAAGAATGCTGTTATGCCGGTGTGACTTTCCCTGGGGAGAAAGAAAGAGCAGAGATTAGTAAAAAAAATAAATAAAGAATGTTATATACTATTTTATAGGGCATTATTATTATTATTTGAGCAACTTTGATTTGTGTATAATCTATTCAGGCATTAAATTAATTTGTCAAACAATTCGATGAATTGTAAAAGTAAAAATGAATTTAGAGAAATTCGCTCATCTCTAGTTTTGACTAGGGATGAGCGAACCCGAACTGTAACATTTTCGTAAAAGTCCGGGTTCGGGTTCGGTGTTGGGCACTTTCTTGGCGCTTTTTGAAAGGCTGCAAAGCAGCCAATCAACAAGCGTCATACTACTTGCCCCAAGAGGCCATCACAGCCATGCCTACTATTGGCATGGCTGTGATTGGCCAGTACAGCATGTGACCCAGCCTCTATTTAAGCTGGAGTCACGTAGCGCCGCACGTTACTCTGCTCTGATCAGTGTAAAGAGAGGTTGCAGCTGCTGTTAGGGCCAGATTAGACAGTGATTAACTCTGCAAAAACACTTAATTCAGTGATCGATCTACAGCTGTGGATCATTGAACTGCTGCTATTTAATTGCTCACTGTTTTTAGGCTGCCCAGAGCGTTTTTATGTCACTTTTTTCTTGGGTGATCGGCGGCCATTTTGTGTCTTGTGGTGCGCCAGCACAAGCTGCCATCAAGTCCATTTAACCATCAATAGTGTGGTTATTTTTTTGCTATATCCTACATCAGGGGCTTGGCTGTGCTTGCTATTTTATTAAAGGGTTAAATACAATTGCCAAAATAGCAGTACCCTAAATCTGGTGTTTCAGCTGTGGCTAGCCAACTGTAATACTGTCTGCTGTCTGCCGAAGCACAGTTTTTGTTCTGGGTTGAATACAATTCCCAACTTAGCAATTCCCAAAATAATTTTTTTCTGCTGTATCTGGCAGAGTTTAAATCGATCCATAAAAGGGTATATTAGATTTAAGGTGCGGATAGTGTCATCCTCAATAACTTCACACGCTACCGTGCATTTCCAAGTTTTTTTCTGTCCGTAAACGTATACTTGTCACCCAGCGCCTAAATAATAGGCCTAAAATTTATATTCAGCTAAATCTGTGTTTATTGCTGAGGCTGGTCAATTCATTTAGTGTCTGCCAAAGCACAGTTTTTGTTCTGGGTTGAATACAATTCCCAACTTAGCAATTCCCAAAATATTTTTTTTTTGCTGTATCAGGCCAAGTTTAAATCGATCCATAAAAGGGTATATTAGATTTAAGGTGCGGATAGTGTCATCCTCAATAACTTCACACACTACCGTGCATTTCCAAGTTTAATTCTGTCCGTAAACGTATACCTGTCACCCAGAGCCTAAATAATAGGCCTAAAATTTATATTCAGCTAAATCTGTTGATACTGCTGTGGCTGGTCAATCTATTTAGTGTCTGCCAAAGCACAGTTTTTGTTCTGGGTTGAAATACAATTCCCAACTTAGAGCAGAAACCACAAATTTAGGGAATTACTATCAGGCCAAGGTTAAATCTATCCATAAAAGGGTATATTAGATTGAAGGTGCGGATAGTGTCATCCTCAATAACTTCACACGCTACCGCGCATTTCCAAGTTTAATTCTGTCCGTAAACGTATACTTGTCACCCAGCGCCTAAATAATAGGCCTAAAATTTATATTCAGCTAAATCTGTGTTTATTGCTGAGACTGGTCAATTCATTTAGTGTCCGCCAAAGCACAGTTTTTGTTCTGGGTTGAAATACAATTCCCAACTTAGCAATTCTCTAAATCAGTGGTTTCTGCTGTATCAGGCCAGGGTTAAATCTATCCATAAAAGGGTATATTAGATTGAAGGTGCGGATAGTGTCATCCTCAATAACTTCACACGCTACCGTGCATTTCCAAGTTTAATTCTGTCCGTAAACGTATACCTGTCACCCAGCGCCTAAATAATAGGCCTAAAATTTATATTCAGCTAAATCTGTGTTTATTGCTGAGGCTGGTCAATTCATTTAGTGTCCACCAAAGCACAGTTTTTGTTCTGGGTTGAATACAATTCCCAACTTAGCAATTCCCTAAATCATTTTTTTCTGCTGTATCAGGCAAAGTTTAAATCGATCCATAAAAGGGTATATTAGATTTAAGGTGCGGATAGTGTCATCCTCAATAACTTCACACGCTACCGTGCATTTCCAAGTTTAATTCTGTCCGTAAACGTATACCTGTCACCCAGCGCCTAAATAATAGGCCTAAAATTTATATTCAGCTAAATCTGTGTTTATTGCTGAGGCTGGTCAATTCATTTAGTGTCCGCCAAAGCACAGTTTTTGTTCTGGGTTGAATACAATTCCCAACTTAGCAATTCCCTAAATATTTTTTTTTTGCTGTATCAGGCCAAGTTTAAATCGATCCATAAAAGGGTATATTAGATTTAAGGTGCGGATAGTGTCATCCTCAATAACTTCACACACTACCGTGCATTTCCAAGTTTAATTCTGTCCGTAAACGTATACCTGTCACCCAGCGCCTAAATAATAGGCCTAAAATTTATATTCGGCTAAATCTGTGTTTATTGCTGAGGCTGGTCAATTCATTTAGTGTCCGCCAAAGCACAGTTTTTCTTCTGGGTTGAAATACAATTCCCAACTTAGCAATTCTCTAAATCAGTGGTTTCTGCTGTATCAGGCCTACTTTAAATCTATCCATAAAAGGGTATATTAGATTGAAGGTGCGGATAGGGTCATTCTCAATAACTTCACACGCTACCGTGCATTTCCAAGTCTAATTCTGTCCGTAAACGTATACCTGTCACCCAGCGCCTAAATAATAAGCCTAAAATTTATATTCAGCTAAATCTGTTGATACTGCTGTGGCTGGTCAATCTATTTAGTGTCTGCCAAAGCACAGTTTTTGTTCTGGGTTGAAATACAATTCCCAACTTAGAGCAGAAACCACAAATTTAGGGAATTACTATCAGGCCAAGGTTAAATCTATCCATAAAAGGGTATATTAGATTGAAGGTGCGGATAGTGTCATCCTCAATAACTTCACACGCTACCGTGCATTTCCAAGTTTAATTCTGTCCGTAAACGTATACCTGTCACCCAGCGCCTAAATAATAGGCCTAAAATTTATATTCAGCTAAATCTGTGTTTATTGCTGAGGCTGGTCAATTCATTTAGTGTCCGCCAAAGCACAGTTTTTGTTCTGGGTTGAATACAATTCCCAATTTAGCAATTCCCTAAATAATTTTTTTCTGCTGTATCAGGCCAAGTTTAAATCGATCCATAAAAGGGTATATTAGATTTAAGGTGCGGATAGTGTCATCCTCAATAACTTCACACGCTACCGTGCATTTCCAAGTTTAATTCTGTCTGTAAACGTATACCTGTCACCCAGCGCCTAAATAATAGGCCTAAAATTTATTGAGGGAGCACATGGATAGGGTTCGCACTCTTGATAGGACTGAGTTACTAACGAAACAGAGAACTGTCCACAACAAGGCCAGGATTCCGTTTGTCTCTGTATATACTGAACTCAGCCCCTCAATAAATAGGATACTCAACAAGCACTGGGGTCTATTGGGCACATGCTTCGAAGATATCCCTGAATTCTCATGTCCACCATTGTCATCGTATTGTCGATCCCGAAACCTGCGGGACCAGTTGGTCCCAGGGGATCCCTGAGACAAACCAAGTTGACTCAGTCTGTGTCACGGATGGTGTACAGGAAACAAGACAATGCAATACAATAATGACTCACTGGATCCACAACTAAGGAACAAAAGGGAGACCCCTACATGAGACCTGCCACTCTCCCTAATTGCTCAGCCTATGCGAACACCCCAAAGGTGGATGGGCGCATATCCACGTACCTCGGCTATCTAATACCTGAAGACCCTACAATAGTGAGGGGACAAGACCACCGGCTCCCTACACTAGACACGGAGGGAGTCAGGGTCACCTGAAAATCCAGCAGACAGAAAATCACAAATAAAAGGAACAGCACTTATCTTGCAGAGGACTGGGAAATAGAAACAGCAAGCACACACACTCCAGGAAGTTGTATAAGCCGCAACCTAATGCATCATGGGGAGGAACTTAAAGGGAAGCAATCAGTCCAACTGCATGACAGCTGAGATAGACTAACGAGATGAGGAACTTAACCAAAACAAAGAAACTCAAGGAGGAGGATCTGGAAAGCTCCTGTCAGAGCTTCTCAACTGTCTGGTTGTGACAGTCTGGCCTGGGTTGTTTTCCCTGCCTGAATTGCGTTAACTGCAGATACATTTGCAAAGGGAGGAATTTTATACATCCTAACACAGGCGCATCCTACAGTATTCCATTTAATTTAACCTGTGATTCTAACCATGTCATCTATGTATTATCTTGCCCATGTAATTTGCTTTATGTGGGCGAGACAACAACTGAACTGAAGACTCGCCTCAATAATCATCGTCTCAGTATACAAAAAAAAATGACTGGATTTGCCAGAATCGAAGCACTTTACTGAGGCCAAACATAAAGAAGGTGATTTGAGGTGCTGGATCTTGGATCACATACCTCATCCTCGGCGAGGTGGTGACAGATCCAGGACACTCAAGCGCAGAGAACTCAGCTGGATCCACAAGTTGGACAGCTTGAAACCCACGGGTTTAAACATTGAATACAATTTTGGGGATGCTCTATGAGGGTTGGTTTGCCCCCTATATCATGCTGGATGTCGTTTCGCCAAATTGTGTACATACTCAGAGAGTTATACAGCTCACTATATTCCTACTCTAATATTTTTCTTCTTCTCTTTTTAGATCACTAACACTCAGCACCGTGGGGGATGGAATACACGGATGGTGTGTATGCAGCATACCACAGAAGGGGGTCATTCAACTATATTATGTATTCTATGTCATGGCATCTTTCAGTTTTGTTTTTGCCAGGCATGGCAGGCACCGCGGGATGACATTACAGCAATGCTGATGTTTTTAAACAAAACCCCTTTTTTTATATATTTCAAATTTTTTCAGGATTGGGAGTTGAGCCATATACACTGTGCAGCATCTGTGTACCTTGTTGAGGAGATCCCTCTCGGGCTAGATGGTGGTTTGGAATCCCCGGCGATACTCCTGCGGTTTCCGTGGTTGCGGTTGATTTTCTGCCTGAGCAGGGCATGTAGACACCCTGAATGTAGGGGATCCTTGTGCCCTTTTCAAACCCCCTATGCCCTTTTTCTGCCTTTGGTTGGATGCTCTATGCAGAGTTATTATCTATGGGCAAGTTTCCAATCACCAAGATGGCGCCTCCAGCTAAGCTCTTTATTGAGCATGCGCTTGAGACAATACATCGCGACTGACTGGAATACTGGAATGACGTCCGAGTGACGTAGGGGTGCCGGCCAACTTTGATGACGCATAGCGTCTCCCGCATGTTCATTATCTGTCACTGGTGCTGTGCCACGCCTGCGCAGAGAGATGTCCACAACGCCGACACAACGGCGCTGAATGAGCCTCCTTGCTGGATGGGTATGTTTGCTATACCACTTCCTTGCTCCTCCCCCTCTTTATTATCTACACCTATGCACAACAAATGCGGATATATTGTCTGATCAAGTTTAATGCACCTGATTTATATATACTTCGTATATTCAGCACGCAAGATCATGTTTTTTTATTAATGATCAGTATGTGTTTATGCACTATGTGATACCATGTGTATTTATTGTACACTGTTGTTATGATTTGTAAACACACCCACTGGGTTTGTGATCACATGATTTGTATTTTCCTATATAATCACCACCATTTGAGTTGTGTCTTTGCTTGAGGAAGGCTCGTCATTAGAGCCGGAACGTTGCACCACTTGGGTGAATAAAGGGTTCACTTGCTTTTACCTACCGGAGTGACGCTCTTTTTTCTGGACTTATTCATCGGGGCTACAAGTCTATTCCCCTTGAGACGTGCACCCGTACCTTTCCCTTGCAGCCAGTGCCGCCATTCTTCTCTCTCTCTCTCTCTCTCTCTCTCTCTCTCTCTCTCTATATATATATATATATATATATATATATATATATAATTATTTTATTATATATAGCTACTAAACAACTATAATGTAGAAAGTATATTCTAATAAAGTATGAACAGGGGTGGACAGATTTTACTTTTTTGCTTTTGCAGATCACAAACAGCATGAATACTATTTGAAAGATGTTTTTTGCTTTTCCACCAGTAATTAAGTTTATATTTATCATATTATCACAGCAAATGTTTTTGATCCCTATTCAGTAGTCTCCAACTGGCAACATATAGTAGTAGATAAAGCATACTTTCAGAGTAACCGCACATTAGAACACAGTAAACCAATTACAGTTGTAGGTAAACAGTTACAAACAGAGTGGAGCAACAGATGTCACCTGCCAAGAAAAATAATTAGCACTGTTTAGTGATATATATTAAAAAAAATATACCATTGGATACAGGATATATCTACAGTACAATGAAATTTGTATTTTAGTTGTTACAAAATACATCATTAACTGAAGCTCCAAAAAGTCATTCCTGCTACTTAAATCATTTATAATTGTGAAGAATCACATACTTTACCAAGATCATTTATCTGTTCTGCAAAGTAATTAATGTCAGAGTGACAGCATGTGATAATTAATGTCATTATATATGCAGAACGCAGCTAAGCAAGTAAGTCAGTTTAACCAGAGCCCACAGAGAATTTCAAGTTACTGTCTTTGCTCTTGCAATAAAATAGAGATTTTATTTGGAGAGCATTTGGACAAGGAAAACACATTTCATGTGACAAGATTTCAAAAAGCCTCAAACACATAAATATTGAAACAATTGACTTCACAGTTCTGCTAATGGACACTCGACTGGCCGTATATTATTGTGAATGACAAAACCGTAATCAAAGGTCTCTTAATCAACAGCACAGTACCCCACACTTGCATACTTATGACCGATCGGTAGGTAATTGCTTCAGGGTCATGCAGTTATTGCTCTTTAAGAATACAACTGTATGGCTGCTTAAATGTTTAACTTATTCAAATGAGCTCAGCTGACATATTTGGAAGAAAACCAACTGGCCTATACATTAATGAATCTTGTCTACTTAATAAATTACTATAATTCACATTGGTTCTCTTCTGCTGTAGCTTTTGAACATTTATGCAGAGCTCTATTTTTCCATTTCCCATAGGCTGCACATATCAAGGCAATTGTTGTCAATTCTGCTCTAAAAAATGAAAGGGGTTGTGTAGCCTGTTTATATTGATGACCTAGCGCTGCTGATCAGCTGTTTGAAGAAAAGACGGCACTCCTTTTGAGTTGGAGTGAGTACTTTTAATTACACTACACCAAGGGAGACAACGGGCAGTGTAATGAAGAGGAAGAAGCAGTGACATGGAGCACCTCCTCTTCATATAGCTGATCAGTGGGGATGCCAGGTATTGGACCCCTAACAATCAGCTTTTGATTACCTATCCTGAGGATACGTCATCAATACAAACAGGTTACACAACCCCTTTAAGTATTCAAAGGGGTTTGCCAGGAATGATATCATAATGGCCTCCAGCAACCTGTACCAGAATTTGACTAGGACAGGTTGCCTCCATTTGTACAGGTTCTTAGGGGAGTTACACAGTGCTCTGATGACATCACTTAGAGTTAAGCAAAGTTTTGAAAAATTATTTTTGGCAACTGAAGTTTGCCAAGAAATTCAATTTGAGACAAATTTATGCAGCGTCCCACTACGTGTGTGTGGGCACTGCTTAAAAGCACTTTTTACCTTGTCAACAGTACTATGTTGTATTGTATGATCTTGTATTTATGTATCTGCAAAATCCCTGTTAACAGGCAGATTAGGTGTAATTTATACAT
This sequence comes from Bufo bufo, assembly GCF_905171765.1. Taxonomy (NCBI): domain Eukaryota; kingdom Metazoa; phylum Chordata; class Amphibia; order Anura; family Bufonidae; genus Bufo; species Bufo bufo. The sequence goes on from NC_053391.1 coordinate 454,384,324, forward strand.
CCCACCACTAGATGGGGATATAGCTTAGGTCTTATATATACCCAGGTTAGGCCTAGTGAGACAGATCAGTTGAGGACAGGTTCAGGTTCAGTTGGGACAGAGACAGGTCAGTGTGGAGATCAGTAAGTAGACTGATACAGAGAGTGAAAGAGTGCAGATCTAGCACTGCTGCTCTGAAGAAAGTCTAGTCCAGAAAGGGACAAGAGAAAAGACTTATATACATCCAAAGGATAAAAGCTACAAATCAGGCATCAAGGACCTTTGGGATATTCAGGTGAAGGATACCAAAGCCTCCTGCAACCTCACCAAAATTGCACTGATATTGAAAATAACCCACTGCTCCAAACTAAAATCTGAAAAGCCTAGAAACAGTGGATTTTCAGAATCAACTCTGTACCATCAAGAAACTGCATTTTTGTACTGCTGCAACCAAAGACCTCAAAAGTCAAAGTTGTGAGTTGCATTTCACCACTGTCTACCTCATTATTACCACTATTGGTTGTACCACCATTAACGGTACTGGCATCACGACAAAAAACATCAAGGGACAAGCACCCTAAGCACCCCTAACATCAAGGGCACCTCAACCACCATCTTGGCTAATGCTTCCCTACCACAGAGAGTGCCCCGGAGGATTTCATGCTGTCCACCTCAACACTGTGCTGCCAGCCCAGGGAGGCTTTCTGCTAACCGTGAGTAAAGTGATGAACTGTGTGTTATAATTTGGCCCCTCATCGGTCCACCGTGAACCTCACGTGTTGCCCCTGCGCTACTGGCTGGCTGCATAAGGCTACTTTCACACTGGCGTTTCTGGGTCCGCCTGTGAGATCCGTTTCAAGGCTCTCACAAGCAGCCCAAAACGGATCAGTTCAGCCCCATTGCATTCTGAATGGATAAGGATCCGTTCAGAATGCATCAGTTTGCCTCCGTTCAGCCTCCATTTCGCTCTGGAGGCGGTAACCAAAACGCTGCTTGCAGCGTTTTGATGTCTGTCTGACGAAACTGAGCCAAACGGATCCGTCCTGACTTACAATGTAAGTTAATGGGGATGGATCAGTTTTTACTGACACAATATGGTGCAATTGAAAACGGATCCGCCTCCCATTGACTTTCAATGTAAGTCAAAACGGATCCGTTCGCATTATCATGTTCATGGTAATGCAAACGGATCCGTTCTGAATGGATACAAGCGTTTGCATTATAGGTGCGGATCCGTCTGTGCAGATACCAGACGGATCCGCACCTAAACGCAGGTGTGAAAGTAGCCTTACTTTTCTTGGCTTCACGAACAGGATATTAACCCTTGCGCCATATTTGAGAGACTGTCGCATGTGAATTAGACCCTTTATTTGATTAAGAGACTTTTGCTTATCGTGCTCTGTTTTGGGCTACAGAACTGTTTAAACTGCTTGAAAAGTATATGGAGGTGCTATACTAGTCCCCAGCATCAAAATCGCAGTGTTAAAAGTGAGAAAATCCAACATTTGTGAGTCACTATAACTGCTTGCTGTCAGTGAATAGACGGTTTCTATGAAATTAATATGGCCGCCGGAGCTCTTGTTTAAAAAGAAATACTGTGTACAAGTTGGCGACACCCCCTGAAGAGCGGGAAAATATTGTGCCGCCCCTTTATGCTAAATTGTCTGGTCAAAGCCCATCCTACCTGTACTGTGTGGGTTCTGAGAGGCCGGCCACATCAAAGGGAGACGCTGCGCACGGGAGAACAGTGTGACGTGCGTGTATCCCCAAAGTATCGCGAGATTTACACCGGCAAGCTGCCGGATCGCATCGCATTGCCTGTCTGCCCCCAAGTAACAATCGCAAACTGTAACTCACTCTTGCTACTTCAGAGAGAAGCACCGCTAGCCAGGAGCGCTATTAGAAGCTCAAGTAAGCGCTGCCTGAGAATTGTATTCAGCTGGTATCGAACATTTAAAGGGCCATACACTGCAAGATAGCGGTCGGCCATAGCAACGCTACATAAAAAGTATTGACAGTCACCATTAACCTATCTAACTGTAATCTACCTATTGTCAGCATGTCTGTGCAAGAAGATAACGTGCAGGCTGACCTCCGCGGACCCCCTGCGGCAGCCGTAGCCGGTCCCAGCGCAATACCAACTGCTGCAGCACCAAGTTTAATGCCTTTAACTATGCCTTATTATTTTGGGGCCCCCTGGTTCCCCTGGTATTCTGGAGAGGTTCACACTTTAAGGGACTGTAAAGAAAAAATGCTTGCTGTGTTCAGATTGTACCCTGTATCCCCAGAACAGCAGATGGAGATTCTCCTCATGCAATTGGAAGGAGCTGCTCTCAGAGAAGTGAAATCCTGGCCAAGCTCAGAAAGGAGGACACTGGAGCCGATATTTGAACGTCTCTACACCACCTTTGAACCCAGGGCCGTGTCAGAGGTCAAGATGAGGTTCTTCAGTAAGAAACAGCAAACGGGTGAGTCACTCAGAGACTTTGCATTATCTTTACAGGAAGCCCTTAGAGCTGTTGTACAAGTAGACCCCCGTGAGGCAGAGAATCAGGACAAAACCCTGAAAGAGCAGTTTATTGAAGGTGTCAATACAGACAATTTAAAGAGCAAACTAAGAATGCTAGCCGCCCAGCATCCAAGTGCTGCCTTCTTAGATTTTAAAGAACTAGCTATCAGTATACTGGGAAAAAGTTCACCAACAGAACCCGTTGGATCCACTGTAGTGCCAGTAACACAGCCGGTCACCCCTGTCAAACCTTTACCGGTCGTCAGTCAGGCAACTCAAGCCCCAATTCCTGACGCAGTTTCTGCCCTTACTGAGCAAGTCCAATTCCTAACTAAATGTCTGGAGAAAGTTCACAAAAAATTGGAACAATGGGAAAAGCCACTATTGCTGGAGGTTGAGAAACCTATATCCAGAAGGCTCTTCTCCCCTGATTATAAAGAGACTTATTCCAGAAATTCAGGCGGACGACCACCTGACCGCACTAGTACCCCCAAGCGGCCTATCTGCACATACTGTCACAAGCCAGGCCATACTGAAGCCACCTGCTGGCAGTTAAATGGGCGACCCCCGAGGTCAGGGACCACCCCTCGGGAGGTAGATCAATAGGTCCAGAAGATCTCCATTGGATGCCAAGATATGTAGGATCCCGTCCAGAAGTAAAACTTCAAATAAACAGAGTTCCTTTTGCTGCCCTAGTTGACACAGGATCCCAAGTCACTACCATCCAACAAACAGCATTTGAAAAATACTGGGACCAAAATCAGCTTACCCAGCCCCCAGAATCCTGGCTGAGTCTCATAGCTAGTAATGGCAAACCTGTACCAATACTGGGTTACTGGGAACCTATCATTCAAATAGGAGGAACCATCCTATCCCAACAAGGCATTATTGTAGTACAAGTTAAAGAAAATAACAATAACCCTCCAATAGTCCTAGGCATGAATGTCCTCAGGAATTGTTATGTTGAAATGCTGGAAGCCTTACACCAGTCAGTGTCTACTGCTTCTTTTGCTTCTAAGAAGGTAATCCAACAAACCATTCGTGTACTGAGTGCACAACAGAAATTCGCCAATGAAAAAGGAGAAATTTGCTGTGTCCGCATCCGAGATAATCAACCAGTGATTCTCAAGCCCAACACCGAAACTCTCCTGTGGTACCGAGCTGTAGTTGGAATTCAAGGTCAGGACTACCAAGCCTTGGTAGAGCCCGTTCTCTTGGAAGACTATCCTTTAGTTAGAGCTGCAAGAAGCCTGGTAACCGTCTCTGAAGGTAAAGTGCCTATTCGTCTCCTCAACTTGAGTGATCACAGTGTAACGTTAACAAAGTACCGTCCTATTGCACAGCTGATCCAGGTTACCTTTCAAGATGTCATCAGCGTGACTACAGATCTCAAGAAACAAACAACACCCACAGGGCCAAAATGTAAACACCCCCTGGTGGAAAGAACTTCATGTGCGAAATGCTTCAACACCAGAACACCAACTGCAAGGAGTACTGCAAGTCGTGAAAGAGCATCACCGTGCCTTCAGTAAGCATTCTACATACTATGGGGAAGTGGATATCATAAAACATTCCATCCCTACAGGTTCACACCCACCGATCAAGGAAAGGTATGGGCCTATACCACCTACTATGTACCAATCCTTCAAGCAAATGATTCAAGAGATGAAAGACTCAAATATCATTAAAGACAGCCATAGCCCATGGGCTACACCACTAGTCCTAGTCCAGAAAAAAGACGGCAACATCAGATTCTGTGTGGACTACAGAAAAATCAACCAAATTACTCACAAAGATGCTTACCCTTTACCATGCATAGAGGAATCCTTGACAGCTTTAGGATCTTCAGCCTACTTCTCTACTCTTGATTTAACCAGTGGATATTGGCAAGTACCAATGGCACTGGAAGATCGGGAGAAGACTGCATTTACCACCCCTATGGGCCTATTTGAGTTCAGCTGCATGCCCTTTGGACTTTGCAATCCGCCTGGAACTTTTCAGAGATTAATGGAGCGTTGTCTGGGCCACAAAAAATTTGAAACCATCTGGTTGTACTTAGATGACATCATCATCTACTCCAAATCTTATGAAGATCATTTGAAACATCTGGCCGAAGTTTTTCAAGTTCTCATTAAGCATGGACTAAAAGTCAAACCATTCAAGTGTCATCTACTGAAGCCAGAAGTTAAATACTTAGGACATATCGTCAGCTCTGAAGGTGTTAAACCCGATCCAGAGAAGATAGCCGCAGTCCGAAATTGGCCTACCCCTACTACGGTGAAAGAAGTGAGAAGTTTCCTCAGTTTCGCAGGATATTACAGATGTTTTTCATTCCCCACTTTGCCCAAATTGCAGAGCCAATATTGGAACTTTTAAGAGGGCATCCTAAAAGATATCAGAAAACTCCAATACCAGTGGAATGGAACACTGAAAGAGAAATTGCATTCCAGCTCCTGAAAAAGAAGTTAACAGAACCACCAATTATAGGTTATCCGGATTATCAACAGCCATTTCATCTTTACACAGATGCAAGTAAGAAAGGCCTGGGAGCTGTTTTGTCACAAGTACAAGAAGGTAAAGAAAGAGTCATTTCCTACGCTAGTAGATCTCTTAGAGGTGCTGAAAGAAACGACCAAAATTACAGTTCCTTCAAATTGGAATTTCTCGCACTCGTGTGGGCTGTTACAGAAAAATGTAAAGATTATCTTGCTGCAACACCCTTCATGGCCTTCACAGATAACAACCCACTAGCACTTCTTAACACCGCCAAGTTAGGAGCGTTGGAACAAAGATGGGCCTCACGCCTTGCTAACTACAATTTTACTGTAAAGTACAGAACAGGAAAAGCAAACGAAAATGCGGATGCATTATCCCGTCTGCCGACCAAAGAAGACCATACTTCACAAGAAGATGTTTGAGAAGAGGTAGAAATGCCATCCTTCTACAAAAACTTTGCCCACCAAGACATCATCACTGTCAAAGGGAAAAAGGTTTTCAACCTTTAACAACAAGTGGATTCAAAATCCCAGGTAGACAAAGAAAGATGGATCAAGCTACAAAATGAAAGCAGAGTGTTAGGTGAACTGCAAGATTTCTTCACCAGTGGAAGAACACCCAAAAGAATCACCAGGAAAAATGCTGATCTAGAGTTGTCAAAACTATGGAGACACAGAAAACACCTCTTTCTACAAAAGGGCCTACTATTAAGAAGAACTCTAGACCCAATTACATGGGATCGTCTATACCAAATCCTAATACCACTCCGTGATGCAAGAATCATTCTGGAGATGTACCATGATCAATCAGGACACTTTGGCGTGCAGAAAACAGAAGCCACCATCCGTAGAAGATGCTATTGGATTGGGATGAGGGGAGACATTGAGAAATGGTGTAGAGAATGTTCCACCTGTGCTGTTGGAAGAAACAAAAAACATGACCAAAGAGCCCCCCTACATTCCATTGTGAGCAGAACACCGCTAGAAATAGTAGCAATTGATCATGTGAAGTTGGAACCAAGTCGCTCAGGTTAAACATATGCTATGACCATCATTGACCACTATACTAAATTTGTTGTAGCCGTGCCTGTCAAAGACTTGACCGCAAAAACAACTGCAGATGCTTTCTGGAAACATTTCTTGTTGCCATATGGATGCCCAGAGAGAATCCTCACAGATCAGGGATCCGCCTTTGAATCACAACTCTTTAAAGAACTGTGTACCTGGTTCTTAACTCCATGGCTCAACATTCTAGTGCCTGCTAAGACCAATACCCCAACACTTCAACCAGAAGCTAAAGTTACTACCACGCAGGAAAACTCAAGTTCCCCGGAAGTAAGGTCTGAAGAGTCTCAGCCACTTCGTAGATCTGAAAGGAGTACCAGAGGACAACCACCAGTCCATTACGGAGATTTCCTGCTCCAGCAGCCGAGAAGTTAATTTCCAGCCATGTTAAGTCAACGTTGAGGACACCCTTAACTTTTTTGGAGTTCTACAGATTCAGAAAAAGGACTAATCTTCTGTTATCGTGTTCCATTTGCCTTAAAGGACTGTTTAAGGGACTTTTTGCCTGTTTTGCAACGTTCAAGTCCGCACCCAGAGAAAGACTTTCACGTACCTGAGACTCCGTGCTATTCCACTTTGACATTTATTTGTGCCCAGCGAACGGACTCATACCCTGTGAGCCTCCTGAGATGTTTATTTTTGTTTTTCCTCATCATTATGGACTATTTTGGTTTCCGGTACATCAGCAGTATTCAGAGAAAATAATGTGTTGACCCATTTGTCACATTTCGTTGTTGCCTGACATATGCTTGCCTAAACTATTTTAATTATAGGTACAAGAAGTACAAGAATGTGAGTTATGGCATTATTTTCCCATGCATGCTTTTCCCTTTTTTATATCTTACAGGAAGATACAACATCGAGTCAAGAATGTGTCGAGGTCGACTTACATTTTACCATGGAGGTATGCAGCGTCCCACTACGTGTGTGTGGGCACTGCTTAAAAGCACTTTTTACCTTGTCAACAGTACTATGTTGTATTGTATGATCTTGTATTTATGTATCTTCAAAATCCCTGTTAACAGGCAGATTAGGTGAAATTTATACATCCCACCACTAGATGGGGATATAGCTTAGGTCTTATATATACCCAGGTCAGGCCTAGTGAGACAGATCAGTTGAGGACAGGTTCAGGTTCAGTGGGGACAGAGACAGGTCAGTGTGGAAATCAGTAAGTAGACTGATACAGAGAGTGAAAGAGTGCAGATCTAGCACTGCTGCTCTGAAGAAAGTCTAGTCCAGAAAGGGACAAGCGAAAAGACTTATATACATCCAAAGGATAAAAGCTACAAATCAGGCATCAAGGACCTTTGGGATATTCAGGTGAAGGATACCAAAGCCTCCTGCAACCTCACCAAAATTGCACTGATATTGAAAATAACCCACTGCTCCAAACTAAAACCTGAAAAGCCTAGAAACAGTGGATTTACATTTTTGTACTGCTGCAACCAAAGACCTCAAAAGTCAAAGTTGTGAGTTGCATTTCACCACTGTCTACCTCATTATTACCACTATTGGTTGTACCACCATTAACGGTACTGGCATCACGACAAAAACCATCAAGGGACTCAGCCGCAACAAGCACCCTAAGCACCCCTAACATCAAGGGCACCTCAACCACTATCTTGGCTGATTCTTCCCTACCACAGAGCGTGCCCCGGAGGATTTTGTGCTGTCCACCTCAACACTGTGCTGCCAGCCCAGGGAGGCTTTCTGCTAACCGTGAGTAACTGATGAACTGTGTGTTATAATTTGGCCCCTCATCGGTCCACCGTGCACCTCACGTGTTGCCCCTGCCCTACTGGCTGGCTGCATTAATTAATCACAAATCGCTATAAATCAGGTATACCCAGGCCACTATGCTTTAGAGTACGGTCATGCAGACTGGGCTTCCGGCCATGCTGCGGTGAAGAATCATGCGGCTAATTAGCCCACAGCCTTTCATTTAATAGTGAAGACCGCACTGTATAGCCAATCTTCATTGTTAATGGCCGTGCGGAACCTTTAATGTACCTTTAAACAGGGGATGTTGCTGGTATGGGGTTTGGCTGGTTATGTGGGGGTACAATATGCATATTATTGCTTTTCTTGCCTACAATCTCCGAAAAGGTTATTTCACAGTATACACAGAATATTAATCAGCTCTGGCATACCCTCTTCTCCAACCCCAGTGCTCTCCTGCCCTTCTTCTGCTATCTGCTTTTGCTCCTATTCCACATCATTTAATATGGATAAGAATATGTCATCAGGAACTTCCAGCTCCTCCTCTCTCTGCATCTTGCTGACTTTTCAAGACATAGAGACTGTGAAGGATGATTTGGAAGAAGTAAAGCCATCAAAAGATGAGGATGGTCATCTTTAAGACCTGGCCCTCCTAAGGGGTGCAGACTGGATGGTATTGATTGGCACACTGGCATTGGAATAATAAAGACTTCCATCTTATTGGTATTGAATTACATATCTTAGTTTATGGCTGATGTAAGAATAAATAAATGTGGGAATTAAAAGGTCTTCCTGTAATCTCCCTTTCCAATATTCTTCAATTAATCATTTTCAGTAGGGGTGAGAAAAGCAAGCTTTGGATCCTAGATCTCCGTACAGCATTAAAATGAAGTTTTGAGCAAAGTGACTTCATATCTATGATCCAAAGCTTGCTTTGCTCATCCCTAGTTTTCAGCAACACTATCCCTACTGCATTAGCATTTGCCATGTCTCTCCCTATGCTCAGCTCACAGGACAATGGCGGAGACAATGTGGGATGAGGGTTTTATAGGGCTGTGACATCAGAGGAGATAGCTACCGTATCTTCGGATTGACTGGCTGCACAGAATTATGGGTGATCTTGTGTTCCCAGGCTTGTCTCCTCTGCACTTAGTTTCGCTTTGTAACATGTGCAGCCACCATTTTAGGAAAACCAGATTCATTACCACGAAGCGCAAGAAAATTCAGATTAGTTTTAAATCAAAACTTTTCTAAACTTCAGATTGATTTCCTCTTCTAATGCTTTACATTGCTCAACACTATTCCCCTGATTGCCAAAGGGTGTTAGCTGTAAATAACAGCCACCCCCTTCCTTATGAGTGATTGCTGCAAATTTATTTCCGATAATTGGCATGTGTAAATAAGTTTGTTTGGATATCACATCTTTCATGCTCCAACTAAAATTGACAAGAGATCATTCATTGCCCTTTGTTATGCATTGAGCAACATGAAAGACCCTTTAAACAATAACCAAATAACTTGGACCTTTTATTTTTTTTTATTAGCTTGACATTAGTGATACCCTAGTGACATTGTTTGCTCAACTCTCCTTGACTTTCCTACATTTCAGGCTGACATCTTAGAGATAATTTGAGATGGAGCATCTTGATTCAAAAAAGAATTTGCTGCCTACTAGAGTTGAGCGGACACCTGGATGTTCAGGTTCGACGAGTTCGGCCGAACTTGAAAAAAAAGTTCGGGTTTGGGACCCGAATTTGACCCCGAACCCAAACCTCTTTGAAGTCAATGGGGACCTGAACTTTTGGGCACTAAAATGGCTCTAAAATAGTCCTGGAAAGGGCTAGAGGGCTGCAAAAGGCATCAAAATGTGCTTAAAGGGCTTCTGTCACCCCACTAAACCGTTTTTTGTTTTTTTGGTTTACTAATAATCCCTATACTGCGAGCTCTGCATACATAAGTTAAATAATCATTTTGGTTCAGTAGAATTTGATAAAAAGCTATTTTTAAAATATGCAAATTACCTTGCTACCAGCAAGTAGGGCAGCTACTTGCTGGTAGCAGCCGCATCCTCCGATCCTAATGACGCTCCCTCCGCATTGTGATTGACAGGGCCAGGGAAAGGGATCTTTCTCTGCTGGCCCTGCCTGTTTGCATTCAAAATCTGGCGCCTGCGCCGCAGCCGTACCTATCTTCAATCTGCGCAGGCGCACTGAGAGGCGGTCACTCGCTCGGCCGCTCCATCCTCAATGCGCCTGCGCCGATGACGTCACATCTACACCCGGCGCAGGCGCATTGAGGAGCGAGTGGCCGCCTCTCAGTGCGCCTGCGCAGATTGATAATAGGTACGGCCGCGGCGCAGGCGCCAGATATTGAATGCAAACAGGCAGGGCCAGCAGAGAACGATTCCGTTCCCTGGCCCTGTCAATCACAATGCGGAGGGGGCGTCATTAGGATCGGAGGATGCGGCTTCTACCAGCAGGTAGCCGCCCTACTTGCTGGTAGCAAGGTAATTTGCATATTTTAAAAATAGCTTTTTATCAAATTCTACTGAACCAAAATGATTATTTAACTTATGTATGCAGAGCTCGCAGTATAGGGATTATTAGTAAACCAAAAGAACAAAAAACGGTTTAGTGGGCTGACAGAAGCCCTTTAAAAGCATGACAACTGTTCTGCAAACAAATGTGGATAGGGAAATGACTTAAAATAACATAAAATACAGAAAAATAAAAAATAACAATCTGGATCTAGGAGTAGGAGGTTGAGGAGGCGGTGGATGGGTGGTTGTGGCGGTGTAGGTTGACCTGGCGGTGTAGGTAAAAGCGGCGGTGAAGGAGGAATAGGTAGCCAACACTGATTTGTGTTATTTTTTATTTTTTAATTGGGGTATCCCCCAAAATATTGGGACATATAACAAAATAAAACAAAGAATAAGTGCACTTGAGTACAAGGATGGATGGTTGAGGCTGGTATAAATGTCTATTCTGCACAAGGTACAGACAAGTCCTGTGGGATCCATGCCTGGGTCATTTTAATAAACGTACGCACCTCCAAGGCTGACAAAGCTTTTCCACATTTTGGCCATGCTAACTCTGCCTTCTCAGGTGCTGGTGGTGCCCCAGCTGCGTTGGCGACCTCTTCCTCCTCCTCTGCCTTCGCCTTGTGTTTCCACTGTGCCCCCGCTGTCAGGTGGGAATGCTATCATCAGCGTGCGCTTGTAGTCGCGCATCTTCCGATCAGTAACAGATGTTTTCACTAAATTTAGTTCCCTGTCAGCAATGCAGAGCAGGGGTTTATTCACGGCAAAAGTGGGTTCTTGTCACCCAGCAATACAACAGACGATTTTGAGAGATTTAGGCCCCTGTCACCCAGGCACAGCAGGGGTTCATTCACGGCAAAAGGTGGTTCTTGTCACCCAGCAATACAACAGACGATTTTGAGAGATTTAGGTCCAAGTCACCCAGGCACAGCAGGAGTTCATTCACGGCAAAATGGGGTTCATGTCACCCAGCAATAGAACAGAGGATTTTGAGAGATTTAGGCCCCTGTCACCCAGGCACAGCAGGGGTTCATTCACGGCAAAAGGGGGATCTTGTCACCCAGCAATAGAACAGACAATTTTTAGAGATTTAGGCCCCTGTCACCTAGGCACAGCAGGGGTTCATTCACGGCAAAAGGGGGATCTTGTCACCCAGCAATAGAACAGAGTATTTTGCGAGATTTAGGCCCATGTCACCCAGGCACAGCAGGGGTTCATTCACGGCAAAAGGGGGATCTTGTCACCCAGCAATACAACAGACGATTTTGAGAGATTAAGGCCCCTGTCACCCAGGCACAGCAGGGGTTCATTCACAGCAAAAGGGGGTTCATGTCACCTAGCAATAGAACAGAGGATTTTGAGAGATTTAGGCCCCTGTCACCCTGGCACAGCAGTGGTTCATCCACGGCAAAAGTGGGTTCTTGTCACCCAGCAATACAACAGACGATTTTGAGAGATTTAGGCCCCTGTCACCCAGGCACAGCAGGGGTTCATTCACGGCAAAAGGGGGTTCATGTCACCTAGCAATAGAACAGAGGATTTTGAGAGATTTAGGCCCCTGTCACCCTGTGTCACCGCCACTTCTGTGAGAAGGTCTGACAGATGTCCTCCTCTACCTCTTGCATGATGTTCTTTGTTTTGGTTTCACTTTCTCATCTCATTTTCTTCTCCCATAGATTTCTTCTCTTCTATATAGACTAACCCTCTTTCCTTTATATTCCCCCCCCCCATACTGCCTCACTTTGCGGTTTATACTACTTCCTGGATTGAAGTGTTCACTGCTGGAGTCTTCTGCTGCTGCTTGTTCAGATAAGTCCTTTCATGTATTGTGTTTCCTTGCTGGCTTGATTCTAGGTGACTCTGACTCCCTCCGTATGAAGTGCAGGGAGCCGGTGGTCGTGTCCCCTCACTATTATAGGGTTTTCAGGTGTCACAAAGTCTTAGGTACCGGGGCATGCAATCATCTACCTTTGAGACCCTTGTATGTGCTTAGCAGTCAGGGTGAGCTCTTAGGGTTTTATAGGGGTCACCTATATGCTCCTTAGTTTGGGATCAAGCCAGTCGGACAATTATTCATAACTTCCAGCTATCTGCAACTTCATCCGTGACATTATAAACCGCCATTACCGTCTTAAGCATGGATCCAGTTTCAGCCTTGATTGACCGCGTGCAGGGTCTTTCACTGGAGGTAGCAGATCTCCGTAAAACTGTGTCTCAGTTTCAGGTGACCGGTTCTGCTTGCGTTCATGGAGTTTGTTCCGAGCCTAAGATCTCGCTTCTGGATACATTCTCCGGGGATAGTGAGAATTTTGTTCGCTTTAGAGAGGCTTGCAAACTCCATTTTCGCCTACTTCCCCATTCCTCTGGTGATGAGGAGCAGAGGGTGGGGATCATCATCTTGCTGCTCAGGGATAACGCTCAGTCTTGGGCCCTTTTCAATGCTGGTGGGGGCACGGCCCCTCCTATCGGTGGATAAATTTTTTGTAGCCCTGGGGCAGATATATGATGACCTGGATCGTATTGCTCTGGCTGAATCTAAACTGAGTTTTTTATGCCAGGGTAAATAGTCCACAGAGATATATTGTTCTGATTTTCAGAAATGGGCAGCTGATACTGGTTGGAACGATGCTGCACTCCGAAGTCAATTTTGACATGGTCTTTCGGAGGGATTGAAAGATGCATTTGCTCTTTATGAGAGACCTGCCTCGTTGGAGTCTGCCATGTCTCTAGCTGTTCGTATTGACAGGCGTCTTAGAGAGAGAAGAGAGACCACTCCTTCCTGTCATATTCAGCCCAAGGACAGTGGGGCTGTCTCATTCAGTACGCAAGGGTCTCAGTCTCTCTCAATCCCCTCTGAGCAGGAGGCCATGCAGCTGGGTTTGCTTGCGTCTGAACCTGAGACAGTTCTTTTTTAGGTTATAATTTTGTTGTCACGTTCCGCCCTGGGGTTAAAAATGTGAAGGCGGTACCCTGTCACGTTGTTTTCCGGGCGGGGGGAACTTTGAAGACCCGGGTCCCATTTTGGCTGAAGGGGTGGTCGTCTCTGCTCTTTATCCTGATTTGGAGGCAGAGGTTCAGGCAGCCCAGGCAGAGGCTCTTGATCTTTGTCCTCCTGGGAGGTTGTTTGTGCCTCTCGCTTTACGACACAAGGTTTTTAAGGAGCACCACGATACTGTCCTTGCTGGGCACCCGGGGAGTAGAGCCACAGTAGATCTCATTGCTCAGAGATTTTGGTGGCCGGCTCTTCGTAAGACGGTTGAGGGTTTTGTGGCAGCCTGCGAGACCTGCGCTCGTGCCAAGGTCCCTCATTCACGGCCATCGGGTTCTCTCCTCCCGTTACCCATTCCTTCCCGTCCTTGGACGCATCTGTCCATGGTCTTCATTACAGACCTGCCTCGTTCCTCGGGGAAGACTGTGATTCTGGTGGTAGTGGACCGTTTTAGCAAAATGGCGCATTTCATTCCCTTTCCTGGGTTACCCAATGCTAAGACGATGGTGCAAGCGTTTGTTGATCACATTGTTAAATGCATGGCATTCCTTCAGACATGGTTTCTGATAGGGACACGCAATTTGTTTCCAGATTCTGGAAGGCCTTCTGTTCTCGCTTGGGGATTCAGTTGTCATTTTCTTCCGCTTTTCATCTGCAGTCGAATGGTCAAACCGAACGCGTCAATCAGAATCTGGAGACATATCTGCGCTGTTTTGTTGCGGAGAATCAGGAGGATTAGTATTCTTTTTTTGTCCCTTGCTGAGTTTGCTTTAAATAGCCGTCGCCAGGAGTCCTCTGATAAGTCAACATTTATGGGTGCATATGGGTTTCATCCGCAGTTTGGGACATTCTCTGGAGAGGGGTCTTCTGGTTTACCTGATGAGGAGAGATTTTCCTCGTCTTTGTCATTTATTTGGCAAAAGATTCAGGGTAATCTGAAGAGGATGAGTGAGAGATATAAGCGCGTGGCGGAGAAGAGACGTGTGCCTGGTCCGAACCTGAATGTGGGTGATCTGGTGTGGTTGTCTACAAAGAATATCAAACTGAAGGTTCCCTCCTGGAAGTTGGGTCCTAAGTTTATTGGGCCTTACAAGATCTTGTCCGTCATCAATCCCGTTGCCTTCCGTCTTGATCTTCCTCAGACTTGGAAGATCCATAATGTTTTTCACAGGTCCCTATTAAAACCTTATTTCCAACCCACTGTACCCTCCTCTTTGCCTCCTCCTCCGATTTTTGTTGATGGTAATCTTGAATTCCAGGTTTCTAGGATTGTGGATTCTCGCATTGTCCGCGGTTCTCTCCAGTACCTTGTTCATTGGGAGGGTTATGGTCCTGAGGAAAGGATGTGAGTCCCAGTGGCGGACATTAAGGCCACTCGTCTCATCAAGGCTTTCCATAGGTCTCATCCTGAGAAGATGGGTTCTGAGTGTCCGGAGTCCACCCGTAGAGGGAGGGGTACTGTCACCGCCACTTCTGTGAGAAGGTCTGACAGACGTCCTTCTCTACCTCTTGCATGATGTTCTTTGTTTTGGTTTCACTTTCTCATCTCATTTTCTTCTCCCAGGTGGCACCTATTTAGACTAATCCTCTTTCCAGTGTAGGCCTGAAGTAAATATATCTTTGCACAAAATTGCTGTATTTTAAATAGCTGTATTTCAAATCCCTGAATCAAACCCCTGTATGTAGAGGGAGTATCTCACACGGTCTGAACCAGTGTAGGCCTGAAGTAACTATATCTTTGCACAAAATGGCTGTATTTCAAATGGCTGTAATTCAAATCCCTGAATCAAACCCCTGTATGTAGAGGGAGTATCTCACACGGTCTGAACCAGTGTAGGCCTGAAGTAAATATATCTTTGCACAAAACTGCTGTATTTTAAATAGCTGTATTTCAAATGCCTGATTCAAACCCCTGTATGTAGATGGAGTATCTCACATGGTCTTAACCAGTGTAGGCCTGAAGCAAATATATCTTTGCACAAAATGGCTGTATTTCAAATCGCTGAATCAAACCCCCTGTATATTGGGGGGGTATCTCACACGGTCTGAACCAGTGTAGACCTGAAGTAAATATATCTTTGCACAAAATGGCTGTATTTCAACTGGCTGTATTTCAAATCCATGAATAAAACCCCTGTATGTAGAGGGAATATCTCACAGGGCCTGAACCAGTGTAAGCCTGAAGTAAATATTTATTTGCACAAAATGGCTCTATTTCAAATGGCTGTATTTCAAATCCCTGAATCAAACCCCTGTATGTAGAGGGTGTATCTTACAGGGCCTGAATTCAATATTGGTGCACCAAATGGTGGTATTTAAAATCTTTGAATGTAACCCAAATGTATTAAGGGTGTATCTCACAATGACATCTGCATCAAAGGCTGCCAACTAAATTTTTTGTGCCCATTTGACAGCAGTATATAAGCCTGTAATTTCACACGTGCTGATGCTGCAAGGCCTGAAAATAGTGTTTTTTGTCAAAAAAGTGTGTTTTTCAAACCCCAGAAAAGTTTTTTTGGTAACAGAAATATGAAAGATGTATATATTAAACTTAAATTTAACACTTGCAGAAAAGGATAATGCTGTTTTTTGAAAAAAAAAAGTGTGTTTTTCAAACCCCAGAAAATGATGGGTGTATTTCTAGCTTAAATTGCACACTGACTAATACAGATGTTGTAGATTGCCAAAAAAAGTCTTTTTTTGGTAACAGAATACGAAAGCTGTATAGATTAAACTAGAATTTAACACTTGCAGATCTGTAAAATACTTTTTTTTTTTTTTTAAATAGTGTGTTTTTAAAACCCCAGAAAATGATGGGTGTATTTCTACCTTAAATTGCACACTGACTAATACAGATGTTGTAGATTGCCAAAAAAGTGTTTTTTTGGTAGCAGAATATGAAAGCTATATATATTAAACTTGAATTTAACACTTGCAGATCTGGAAAATACAGCTTTTTGAAAAAAAATGTGTGTTTTTAAAACCCCAGAAAATGAGGGGTGTATTTCTAGCTTAAATTGCACACTGACTAATACAGATGTTGTAGATTGCCCAAAAAAGTTTTTTTTTTTTGGTAGCAGAATATGAAAGCTGTATATATTAAACTTGAATTTAACACTTTAAATGTGGCTTTCATGGTGTATTGAATACACTGTATTCCCATGCACCCCTTTCCCCACAAAAAAGGGTATATGGTTCAATATTCCTTTTCTCGTCCTCCTCCATCATATCAACATGCGTATTAGGCTGCCCTCACTCCTAATGTTTTAGAGGGTCAACTCAGCAGCAGGCCCTCAACCATAATTTTTTCAATGGTCAGCTCAGGAGCAGGCCCTCAACCATAATTTTTTCGATGGTCAGCTCAGCAGAAGGCCCTCAACCATAATTTTTCAAGAGTCAGCTCAGCAGCAGGCCCTCGCCCATAATGTTTTAGATGGTCAGCTCAGCAGCAGACCCTCAACCATAATTTTTTCGGTGGTCAGTTCAGCAGCAGGCCCTCACCCATAATTTTTTCCATGGTCAGATCAGAAGCAGACCCTCGCCCCTAATGTTTCAGAGAATCAGCTCACCAGCAGACCCTTAACCATAATTTTTTTCGATGGTCAGCTCAGCAGCAGGCCCTCACCCATAATGTTTTAGATGGTCCACTCAGCAGCAGACCCTCACCCCTAATTTTTTAGATGCTCAGATCAGCAGCAGGCCCTTCCCACTAATGTTTTAGACGGTCATCAGCAGGCCCTTGCTCCTAATGTTTTTAAGGGTCACCAGCAAGCCATCAATCATAATTTTTCAAGGGTGTGTATGATGCCCTCCTTTATGTGTAATAAAGGGTGTATCGGAGTGCCAGTTTCTTGTAATTTTTAGCAGCCCTTTTACTTAATGCATAGGCTTTATGAGAGTAGGAGTCCCACTATCTGAACAATTGTACCACAATGTGAATGAGGCCCTCCTTTATTTGATATACAGGTTGTATCGGAGTGCCTCTTCCTTGTAATTTTTGGAAGCACTTGCACTTTATATACAAGTAAATATACAGGAAAGAATGTTTCCTAACAATTTTTCCTCAAATTGATTTTATCTTTGCTTTTGTGCGTATTATTGTCAGTCTGTAAGATTGGCGTATTACTTGGACAACATCATTCCCAGCAGCGACCTGACAGTCCAAGATGCATCCAGACATCCTCCCCATGGTGTTCATGAACCATTTCAGTGGTGTTTCCATCAATTTCTGACCTTTTCATGTGAACTAGACACCCTCCCCACTTCAGAGCAGGGGGTGCCTGGTTCTCCCATTGACTTCCATTGTGCTCGATAGAGCACCTGAGCATCCAGAGTACTTATGGATGAACATCGGCCGGGACGTTTCGCAAACGCGCGTTCGCGATCAAATGTTCTCGAACCGCGCGTTTGCGGCGGGCCCCATTCACTTTAATGGCAGGCGAACCTGAAAAACATTCAAGTCATATTTGCAGCCACCAAATACTTACTAGAAGTGCACAAAAAGTCCCACAACATGGACAGAAAGATACAAGAGGGGGATCAATGGCAAAAATTTCCACAAAAAATATGTATTTTAATCAGGGGCCATTTTTATGCGTTTTAAAGGGAAACTCTCAAAAATGTGCCCTGCTGGAGCCTAGAAATTTTTTATTTTAGGCCACGGAAGTACAGGCCTCAAAAAGTGATTATGTAGCTAGAGGTATATTAGACGGTCAGTGGATAACAATTTTACTGTAGGCCAGTACAGGCCCCAATAATTAGGCATTCATCTGACAGAAAAGAACAAGTGATTATGTGGCTGGAGGTACATTAGGCGGTCACTGAATAACAATTTTACTTTGGGCCAGTGGAGTACACGCCCTAAAAATTAGGCATTCACCTGACAGAAAAGAACTTGTGATTATGTGGCTGGAGGTACATTAGGCGGTCACTGGCTAAAAATTTTACTGAAGGCCAGTACAGGCCCTATAAATTATGCATTCACCTGACAGAAAAGCACTTGTGATTATGGGGCTGGAGGTACAATAGGCAGTCACCGGCTAAAAATTTTACTGTAGGCCAGTATAGGTCCCAAAAATTAGGCATTCACCTGACAGAAAATAACTTATATTTATGTGGCTGGAGGTACACTAGGCGGTCGTTGAATAACAATTTTACTGTAGGCCAGAGCAGTACAGGCCCCAAAAATAAGGCATTTACTGGACAGAAAAGAACAAGTGATAATGTGGCTGGAGATATATTAGACGGTCAGTGGATAACAATTTTACTGTAGGCCAGTACAGACTCCAAAAATTAGGCATTCACCTGACAGAAAAGAACTTATGATTATGTGACTGGAGGTACATTAGGCGGTCACTGGATAAAACTTTTAATGTAGGCCACTGGAGTAGAGGCCACAAAAATTAGGCATTCACCTGTCAGAAAAGGCCTTTTATGCCGCTGTATATACAGTTGCAAGAAAAGGTATGATATGGATTTCTGAACAAATTGGTCATAAAATGTGATCCGATCTTCATCTAAGTCACAACAATAGACAATCACAGTCTGCTTAAACTAATAACACACAAAGAATTAAATGTTGCCATGTTTTTATTGAACACATCATGTAAACATTCACAGTGCAGGGGGAAAAAGTATGTGAAACCTTGGATATAATAACTGGTTGAACCAGTTCTGGCCACAGGTCAAGTCTGCACACCCAGTAGTCCAGAGGTTCTTCGCTTCTCAGAGTGTCCACATCGGCCGTTAATCCGTTGTAGTCGGACACCTGTCGGTCTAGGCGTTCCTAGGATCCGGGAGGCAGCTGTCAATGGGTTGGCTGCAAGAATAATCTCATGTCCTAAGTGACCAACACATCTTTAAACTGCCCTCTTCTTGCAGGCACGGTAGGATTGGTACCGGCACCTTTCGTTGTGGTTGAAAATTCCTCTGCCAGTGCCCGCAACAGCAGAATGCAGCATCTATCGCAGCAAGACCTGTAAATACTGCATTCTGACAGCCCTCTGTGATGCTGGAAACATGTCCGCCATTTTGTGTTTTCACTGGGGGTCTAAGTACGTTGGTACCCAGTACTGGTCTTTGCCCTTTAATCTTTTTATGCTTCAAACATTGGAGCATGAAGGCCCCCATTTGCACTAAATTGGAAGCGGTGGAGCGCCTTGGCTCCTGCTCATCGCCTAGTAGAATGTCGTCCTCGGTCTGCTCCCCCCAGCCACAGACAACACCAGGGATCCCTGAAAAGTTTAAAGTCCCTTCAAAGCCTGTTCTTCTTGCTCTTTCTCCTCCCCCCAGCCACCATCCTCCTCTGACTCTTCTTCACACTCATGCTGAATTGTCTCAGATGGAGTTGCCCCCCTTGTGAATTTAATCAGCATTGCGACTTCCTCATCTAACAGCTCCTGCTCCTCGACGGCTTGATCATTGACACAATGCAATGCACACTCCAGAAAGAAGGCGTAAGGTACAATGTCACTGATGGTGCCCTGGCTGTGGCTGATCAGTTTGGTGATCTCATCAAATTGTCGCAGAAGTCTGCATACGTCGCACATGAGCAGCCACTGGCGCGGTGAAAAGAAACCAAGCTCCCCAGAACCTGTCCTGCTGCAGAGTTTGTACAGGTAGTCGTTAATTGTCAGCAATTGACACGTTAAAAAAAGCCCACACTGCGGAGCCATCTTCTGGTGTCCTGGGAGCGCAAGATGTGACAGTGCATGGTGGATAGCTTGCTCCAGATACATTTGCAGTCTTCTTTTTGCCTCCAGTGCACTGCGAGTTCTGCCAGCTTCTCCTCCCTATCTGCTACTCCGTCTCTCCCTCTGAACTCCCCTCCTTTTCCTCTCTTGTGGGCACCCACGTGACGTCCGACACGTCATCAACGTCACCTTCGCCACCACTGACATTAGAGATCTCAGAGTAGGCAGCAACAGCGGGGACCTCCGTCCTTGGGCTGATCTAGGTACTGTTGTCAGACCGCTGGGTGGCGGCCGTTGCTACCTCCTCTTCCTCATCCGATACCAAGCATGGCTGCGCATCAGTAAGGTCTGGAAATGGATGGGAAAATAATTCCTCTGACTCGAGTAAAGGGGCTATGGTGGTGGTGTCTTTGGGGATGCACACAACAGAGAGTGAAGAGGGTGCAGATACAGATGATGAGGAGGATGCAGAAGTGGAAGGCTGAGTGAGCCACTCAACCAACTCTGGTGGCTCCTTTGACGTAATCGCACGCACCTTCTCAAACTTCCCACTTAGGCTCCAGCCTGGTGCACCTGCCCGACCCCTACCACCCCTGCGGAATGGCCTGCCTCTTCCTCTGCCTGTCATTTTCAAAATGACCCTGTGCCAAAGTCCCTAAAGAAGAGCAGTATTTGTGGAAGCAGGTATATAGCAGGCCTTAATCATATTTTGTGGAAGCAGGTGTATCATAGGCCTCAATCAATATTTGGTGGAAGCATTTATATCTATCCCCTTAATCAGTATTTTGTGGAAGCAGGTGTATCGCAGGCCTCAATCAATATTTTGTGGAAACAGGTATATAGAACCCCTTAATCAATATTTGGTGGAAGCAGGTATATCGCACCCCTCAATCAGCATTTTGTGGAAGCAGGTTGCAAATAGTTCTTTTAATAGCGCTTGTCCGTCTATGTACCTGTAGTATCGCAGCAGAACCGCACGCAACTGCTACACAATACAAATGCACTATATACTTTCTATGTTGGAAAGTATATTATAAGTATCTCACACCCCTCAATCAGTTTTTTTGGGGGCAACAGGTATATCACACCAGTTGCAATTTGTCCCTCTATGTAGCTGTGGTATCGTAGCAGAATTGAACACAACTGCTGCACAATACAAATGCACTATAATATACTTTCTATGTTAGAAAGTATATTATATCACACCCCTCAGTCTATCACACCTATCGATAGCACACCTATACCAGTCCTTAAAAGAACTTTTGTGGCCCTATCAGCTAGCGTTTGGTGTCCCTAACAGTCTGTCCCTGCTCCACAAAGCAACCTCTCCTTAAACTGGCAAAACACAGAAAGTAAAATGGCTGCCAGATCGGGTTCTGTTATAGGGTGGGGGTGTGTCCATGTGCTATAACATCTCAATTAGCTGTCCTGTCCCACCTGATGGATGTGTCATGGGTCAAAGTGGAGAGCAATGCAAAAGAATATAGCACATGTGAACATCGTCATATGTTCGCATGTTCGGCGAATCGCGAACGAGCAAAGTTCGCCGCGAAACGACCACCGGGCGAACCGCAAAGCCATCTCTAATCCCGGGGTGTTCTACTCGAGCACCAGAGCACCCGAGCACTTTAGTGCTCGATCAACACTAGTAATGATTTATTTTAAAAATAAAATAACATCTATAAAAATAAATTATTAATAATAGGTAGGAAAATATTTATAATAAGTTAAAAAATTGATAGGTTAAATAATAATAATTTAAAAAAAAGCTATTGATGATAGATAGTATAGTAAGGATAAAGAAAAGCTGTATATAATAAGTGAAAAAATATTATATCTTTATCCAGTGATAAAAGAAAAGTCTAGATTATTCGCGATTACGAAAATATAGCATTATATTCTAGAATTTCACGAATTTGTCAAATTAAATCCAAAGCTATAGTATTTCACATTAATACGTTTTCCTATTTCTGTCACCTTCTCATTATTATTTTTTTCACACTGCCCATTACTTCAGAATTCAGTTCCTTTCAATATTCATAACATTTTCTCAATCTTTAAAACCCATCTGAAAATTCAACTTAAAGATATAATTTTTTGAAATTATTCATAGCTGCTGAACAAACTGATGATTTTATGGTTATCTTATAATGATCTCCTTTATCCTGCTGTGGATGCACAGCTTCCATTAGAATGCTAGCTCATTTATTTATAATACATTATTGGGTGAAATGCAACGTTTTTACACCACCAAAAATAATCACTCACTTCAGTCAGACAGATCATAATTTCATTTCAATTTTATCTTGAAGATCAGTCGGGAAAACTATTTCTTTGAGATTTGGAGTGACAACTGCTGATGAATTGTTATTTTCAGAACATTTCTTTGGTAGATTCCAGTGAATTATCTAACTTACTTTCATGACCCTTGTGAAACTTAACTTGCAAGAGGTAAGAAATGATAGGTCACTAGTCCAGGCCTAAAATCGCTCAGCTTCTTTTTTATCGAGAGTTCAGTTCAGTGCATACCCTATTGCAAATTTTCCACATATATATGTGAGACAGTGACAGGTCTCACTCAGGTTAGAGGCAAGGAAGGGGTGGATAGTGTGGTCCACACCCCTGTTCCACCACAGGTGAGAGAAGCTGGAGGTAATCAGCCTGGCATAAGGCACCTCCCAGAGTGTCAGAAAGGGGGTAGTGTGTTACCTGTGTACAGAGGCCTGGAGGCTCTGTCTATGTGGTCTCAGCAGGGCAAGGCTGAGGGACCACAAGGCTGGGAGATAGCCTGGAGTTGGGGGACGCAGCGACGCCTGGGAGGGTCGCAGGGCCATAGTCAGGCAGACTACTGAGCCCCAATCCCCCACAAGAAATACTGAACTGGAGACAGTGGGCGTACTGTGCTCTGTACAGCCAGGAGGCTGTGGGACATTGGCTGACAAAGCCGCATGTGTTCACAGGGTGTGAACTGTGACTTTAGGTGAGTCAGGATATTATATGTTTAGTTAGAGCCCAGCCGGGCAGGTGTTTATTTTGTACCTTTTATGTTTGGATTGCTGAGAAGCCAAATAAAGTGATGTTTGGACCAGAAACTTGGTGTCTGGCGACGATATTTGTGTGAATCACCACCGGAGAAGAGCTAAACCCCTACAATATAGATAATTGAAATGTAGGCAAAGGAAAAATAAATGGTATGCCTTGTAGCTTCAAGAAGCACAAAATGCATGCTGCTGCATACGGCCCAGTCTGTAGCCTCTCTGATTCTTGTTGCCCCCATGCTGCTGACAACTTGGAATGATCACAGTAATTATTTGTACTAAATGTGAACATGTAGATACCATGGCAGCATGGTGGCTCAGTGGTTAGCACTGGTGCCTTGCAGCGCTGGGGTCCTAGGTTTGAATCCGACCAAGGACAACATCTGCATGGAGTTTTTATGTTCTTCATGTGTTTGCGTGGGTTTCCTCCGGGTACTCCGGTTTCCTCCCACACTCCAAAGACATACTAATAAGGACCTTAGATTGTGAGCCCCATTGGGGACAGTTGGATGCTAATGTCTGTAAAGCGCTGCGGAATATAGTAGCGCTATATAAAATGCATAAAATAAATAAATAATTATTAGAGTTGCCTGTACCAACCTTTAAGGTTACATTAAAGGAAAATGTGAATGATGTTAGGAGATGGCATGAACAGTTTTATGCATTTGCTAAATTCACTTTGAAAAGCAAAACTGTTTTAATTTAGATTTTTTTTAACTTTTTTTTCATTTTTAGTTTTTTTCATCAATATCCTCACTTCAGCTTTTTGTCTTCTTGGCTTTGTTTTAGCACAGTTATTTTATCATACAATGACATTTTGCACAGGTTTACTATGGTGATATATGGTGTGACTGGCAGAAACATAATTGCACATATTAATCATCATCTTGCTACAGCATTTATCACTGCCAGTGTGGTTTTTATATCTAAAAACCTTTCTTCTGTTCCTAATTAAATTTCAAGCCTGAATGTTGTCATATTTGCCATTACATTTAAAATCCATACATTTCAAGGAACAATATTTAATGTGGCTTTTGCACAAACTGGCATATTTTGATAATTTGTTTTAGTAGTGGTAGTAGTTTAACAGCAAGATCTGAAATTCTCAAAGAAAACTGATGCATTTTGTAAGATATTACAAATATTTAACCTATTCCTGGATCTTGACATAACTATCAAGTACATCTAAGCTGCAGGAAGGCTGTATGTATGGAGTGGGCTCAAGAGGTGATTCAACTTAATCCACAGTGGGTGCTGACAGTGTAGTACAGCTGACACCCATTGGGAATAACTGGGATCACCGATGACTCAAATCCTGGCCATCTGAGCCCCAGATGCTGTAGTAAATAGTGACACGAGCATCCAAAAGGTTAGACAGAGGGAGGGGTTCTCTCTGTACTTCAATCTGAGCCCCACAGTAAAAGTATGGGATTCTGATAAGTTACTATGCCTGTCTGAAGCCTTATGAATGGTCGTAAGCCTGTCTTGCCAAACTGCCTATGGCCGGGAATGATAGGAATCCTGTCAAAATCTCATTGACAGCAATAGGATTCTTTTGCATTCTACGGTACAAGCGATCAGAAGATTGCATATTCAAGACCAAGGAGAGAATAATAAAAATTATGGAAAAAATCTAAAAATGTATATAAAAAAACAAATATGAAATAAAAAATTAAAACCCAATATCCAATTTTACATATAAAAATAGAAAATAAAAATAAAAATAAGGCCACCATTTACCATTTAGTTTTCCACTCTTCTGATCCATCAAAAGAGCAGAAAAATGAAGAAAGGAAAAAAAACTTTAATTTGGGCATCAGTTCTGCTCATTTTGCATCTATTTTTGTCATTCCCATCGAAGATCCTTTATGTTAGACGGGAGAAAAAGTCCTCCATGCAGGGCTCTTTCTCCCATCTAAAATAATATATCTCTGACAGAACACCAAAAGGAATGTGGTTGATTTCCTGTTCCCTAAAAAAAATGAAATAAAAATGTCATAAGTACCCCAAAAGAGTACCAATAGAATCTATGGCTCATCCCATTTTTTTGTCACACATGTCTGGAGATGGAAAAACTATGTATAAAAAAGTTATGGGTGTCAGAATATGGCAATACAAATATATTTTATTTTTCTAAAAGTAGTAATAAATATTAAAAACTATATAAATGTTATATTACTGTAATCATACTGACCTGTAGAATAAGGTTGCATGTCATCTTTTGTGCACGATATTAAAGTAAATAAGAAAAATATAAAAATAAAAAATAAAATATATATATATATACAGTACAGACCAAAAGTTTGGACACACCTTCTCATTCAAAGAGTTTTCTTTATTTTCATGACTATGAAAATTGTAGATTCACACTGAAGGCATCAAAACTATGAATTAACACATGTGGAATTATATACATAACAAACAAGTGTGAAACAACTGAAAATATGTCATATTCTAGGTTCTTCAAAGTAGCCACCTTTTGCTTTGATTACTGCTTTGCACACTCTTGGCATTCTCTTGATGAGCTTCAAGAGGTAGTCCCTTGAAATGGTTTTCACTTCACAGGTGTGCCCTGTCAGGTTTAATAAGTGGGATTTCTTGCCTTATAAATGAGGTTGGGACCATCAGTTGCGTTGAGGAGAAGTCAGGTGGATACACAGCTGATAGTCCTACTGAATAGACTGTTAGAATTTGTATTATGGCAAGAAAAAAGCAGCTAAGTAAAGAAAAACGAGTGGCATCATTACTTTAAGAAATGAAGGTCAGTCAGTCAGCCGAAAAATTGGAAAACTTTGAAAGTAAAGGCTATTTGACCATGAAAGAGAGTGATGGGGTGCTGCGCCAGATGACCTGGCCTCCACAGTCACCGGACCTGAACCCAATCGAGATGGTTTGGGGTGAACTGGACCGCAGAGTGAAGGCAAAAGGGCCAACAAGTGCTAAGCATCTCTGGGAACTCCTTCAAGACTGTTGGAAGACCACTTCAGGGGAAATTACACGTGGTCATCACAGGTAGAGATGGCCTTGCGGTTCGCCTGGCAGTCATTTTGCAGCGAACTTTTTTTTGCATAGCGCCAACCCATGACACATCCTTAAGGTGGGACAGGACAGCCAATTGAGACGTTTCAGCACCTGGACACACTCCCTACCCTATATAATATAGATACACCAAACGCTAGCTAATAGGACCAAAAAAGTCCTTTTAAGGACTGGTATAGGTGTGCTATCGATATGTGTGACATACAGAGGGGTGTAATATACTTATAATATACTTTCTAACATAGAAAGTATATTATAGTGCATTTGTATTGTGCAGCAGTTGTGTGCGATTCTGCTGCGATACTGCAGCTATACGGAGGGACAAACGCTATTAGAACAACTAATTGCAACTGGTGTGCTATACCAGTTGCCCCCAAAAAAATCTGATTGAGAAACGGGTGTGATATACCTGTAATATAATTTCTATATAGTGCATTTGTATTGTACTGCATTTGTGTGCGGTTCTGATAAGATACCGCAGCTATACAGAGGGACAAAGGTCATTGGAACAACTCATTGCAACTGGTGTGATATACCAGTTGCCCCCCAAAAAATCTGATTGCAACAGGGGTGTGATATACCTATAATATATTTTCTATATTGTGCATTTGTATTGTGCCGCATTTGTGTGCGGTTCTGCTGAGATAACGTAGCTATACAGAGAGACAAATGCCATTGGAACAACTAATTGCAGCTGGTATGGTATACCAGTTGCCCCCCAAAAAATCTGATTGAGGCAGGGGTGCGATATACCTAGAATATAATTTCAATATAGTGTATTTGTATTGTGCAGCATTTGTGTGCGGTTCTGCTGAGATACCGTAGCTATACAGAGGGACAAACGCCATTGGAACAACTAATTGCAACTGGTGTGATATACCAGTTGCCCCCAAAAAAATCTGATTGTGGCAGGGGTGCGATATACCTAGAATATAATTTCTATATAGTGCATTTGTATTGTGCAGCATTTGTGTGCGGATCTGCTAAGTTACCGCAGCTATACCGAGGGACAATCGTCATTGGAACAACTAATTGCAACTGGTGTGATATACCAGTTGCCCCCCAAAAAAACTGATTAAGTGGTTCTATATACCTGTGGAAGCATAGGTACTGCTCTTCTATAGCGACTTTGTCCCTGGGTCATTTTGAAAATTACAGGCCGAGAAAGAGGCGTGCCATTCCGCAGGGGTGGTAGGGGTCGGGCAGGTGCACCAGGCCTGAGCCTAAGTGGGAAGTTGGAGAAGGTGCGTGTGATTATGCCAAAGGACACACAAGAGTTGGTTGAGTGGCTCACTCAGCCTTATGCTTCTGCACCCTCCTCATCCTCTGTATCTGCACCCTGCTCACTCTCTGCTATGTGCACCCCAAAGACACCACCACCACCACAGTCCCTCCACTCGAGTCAGAGGAATAATTTTCCCATCAATTCCCAGACCTTAACGATGCACAGCCATTCGTGGCATCGGATGAGCAAGAGGAGGTAGCAATGGCCCCCGCTGTTGCTGCCTACTCCGAGATCTCTAATGGTAGAAGGTGACGATGATGACGTGTCGATGGATGTCACGTGGGTGCCCGCAAGAGGAAGAGGAGGGGAGTTCAGAGGGAGAGACGGAGCAGCAGACAGGGAGGAGAAGGAGGAGAAGCAGGCAGAACTTGCAGTGCACAGGAGGCAAAAAGCAGACTGCAAATGTATCGAGAGTGAGCCATCCAACATGAATGGTCACATCTTTCGCTCCCAGGACACCGACACACGGCTCCGCAGTGTGGGCTTTTTTTAACTTGTCAGCTGCTGATAATAGTGTTGCCATCTGCAGCCTGTGCTGTCAATGCATAAGTCGCGGTAAGCCCAACACTCACCTAGGGACGACCTCCTTAAGAAGGCACCTGGCCTCCCATCACTGAGCCCAGTGGGAGCAACGCCATCAGAACCCACAAAGCCACACTCCTTGTTCTCCACGTCCTGCCTCTTCTCCTCTCTCCTCCGATTCGTCCTCCACTCCACATTCCACCGCGCCGTTGTCACGTTCATCTGGCACAAGGCAGGCTTCTGTGGCCAAAATGTTCGAGCATAAAAAAATGATGACGCCGGATAATCGTCTTTCCCAACGGCTGACCGCTGGCTTGTCGGAACTGCTAGTCCGACAACTACTGCCATATAAACTGGTGGACTCAGAGGCCTTTAGAAAATTTGTGGCCATTGGCACACCGCAATGGAAGGTCCCCAGAAGGAAATATTTCTCCAAGAAGGGCATCCCAGATCTATATGGCCACATTCAGCGGCAAGTGAATGTATCTCTGGCATACAGTGTCAGTGCCAAGATACATCTGATCACAGACACGTGGTCTAGCAAACATGGGCAGGGAAGGTACATAACTTTTACTGGCACTTGGTTAACCTTCTGACTGCCAAAAAGCATGTAACCCGTGGCACCCGTGTGTATTTGGTGTTACCGCCACGGATTGCATGCAGGCCTGCCTCTTCTTCTCCTCCTACTACTCCATCCTCCGTCTCCTCCTTGGCTGACTCCTCCTTTTCCACTGCTACCGCCTCTTCTGCTGCACCCCCCCCAGCTCCACAGAGCTTATTCGACGTGCCAGGTGAGATGTTGCCATGCTGTGCTCCGGCTGTTGTGCCTGGAAGCCAAGAGTCACACCGGTCCTGCACTGCTTTAAGCTCTGCGGTCACAGGCTGATCAGTGGCTAACCCTGCTCAATTTGACAGTTGGTAAAGTGGTGTGCTACAACGGTGCCAATCTGCTGAGCGCACTGAAACAGGGCAAAATGACACACGTGCCGTGCATGGCACACGTCCTGGACTTAGTCGTGCAGAAATTCATTGCCAAATACCCCGGGGTCCAGGACGTCTTGTGGCAGGCCAGGAAAATCTCTGCCATTTTATAAGATCTTACACGGCCATGGCTCACCTTGCTGATGTTCAGCGGCAACACCACTTGCCCTTCTGACGTCTGATTTGTGACTGCCTGACAAGCTGGAACTCCACCTTGTATATGCTTGATAGGCTTCTCCAACAGAAACGTGCCGTTAACGACTACCTGTATGAACTCTACGTTAGGACAGGTTCTGGGGAGCTTGTTTTTTTTTCCCACCGCACCAGTGGCTGCTCATGTGCGATGCATGCAGACTTCTGCGGCCATTTGATGAGATCACCAAACTGGTCAGTTGCAGCCAGGGTGCCATCAGTGAAATCGTACCTTATGCCTTCTTTCCCGAGCGTGCATTGCATTGTGTCATTGATCAAGCCGTCGAGGAGAAGAAGCAGGAAGATGAGGAAGTCGCAATGCTGAATGAATTCTCAAGGGGGGCTACTCCATCTGAGGCAAGTCAGCAGGAGTCTGAGGAGAAGTCAGAGGAGGATGGTGGCTGGGGGGAGGAGGAGGAGCAAGAAGAGCAGGTTTTTAACTTTTCTGGGATCCATGGTGTTGTCCGTGGCTAGGTGAAGGAGACCAAAGGCAACATTCTCCTGGGCGATGAGCAGGAGCCAGGCCGCTCCACTGCTTCCAATTTAGTGCAAATGGGGACCTTCATGCTCCAGTGTTTGAAGAGGGGACCGCGTATAAAAAGCATAAAGGGAAAGGACCTGTACTGGGTGGCAACGTACTTAGACCCCTGGTACAATCACAAAATGGCAGACATGTTAAAAGTATCACAGAGGGCTGGCAGAGTATAGCATTTCCAGGCCTTGCTGCGAGAGATGCTGCATTCTGCTGTTGCAGGTGCTGACAGAGGAATTTCCACCCACAGAAAAAACTGTTGTGAGTACCAATCCTACAGCGCATGCAAAAAGAGGGCGGTTTGAAGATGTGTTGGTCACTTCAGATATGAGATCATTCTTGCAAAAAAAATATCGACAGACACCCTCCGGATCCAGTCTCAGGGAATGCCTAGACCGACAGGTGTCTGACTACATCGGGTTAACGGCCGATGTGGATGCTCTGAGAAGTGAATAACCCCTGGACTACTGAGTGTGCAGGCTTGACCTGTGGCCTGAGCTGGCACAATTTGCCATGGAACTCTTGGCTTTCCCCTCGTCGAGTGTCCTGTCCAAAAGGACGTTCAGCGCAGCAGGGTGGATCGCCTAATGTTTGGGACCTCGGAGTAATTCAACACCTGTAACGACCACATGTTATCGAATTTCAACTATTATCATAGGGTTTTTTCAAGTGGGGGGGGATTTCATTAGCCATGTTTTTAATCCAATTTTATATTTTTTGTCATTTTAAACATGTGTATTTGACATGTATTTGTACTGGCCTGCAGTAAAATTGAAATCTAATGACCTTCTAATATACCTCCAGCCACATAATTACTTGATCATTTATGTACGGTGAACGCCTAATGTTTGGGACCTCGGAGGAATTCAACACCTGTGACGACCACGTGTTATCGAATTTCAACTATTATCATTTGGGTTTTTTTCAAGAGGGGAGAATTTTGTTAGCCATGTTTTTAATCCAATTTTATATTTTTTGTTCTTTTAAGCATATGTGTTTGACATGTATTTGTACTGGCCTACAGTAAAATTTATATCCAATGACTGTCTAATATACCTCCAGTCACATAATCACTTGATGTTTTCTGTCAGGTGAATGGCAAATTTTTGGGACCTGTACTCCTGTGGCCTAAAATAAAATATTTCTAGGCTCCAGCAGGCCACATTTTTGACAGTTTCCCTTTAATACGCATAAAAATGGCCCCTGATTAAAATACATATTTTTTTCTTGGAATTTATTCCATTGATCCCCCTCTGGTTTGTCACTGTCCATGTTGTGGGACGATTTGTGCACTTCATGTAAGTATTTGGTGGCTGCAATAATGACCTGAAAGGTTTTTCAGGTTCACCTGCCATTAAAGTGAACTTGCGGTTCGCGAACATTTAATAGCGTTCGTGAATCATCCAGGCCGATGAGCGTCCATCACTAATCACAGGTGTTGAATTCCTCCGAGATCCATGCCTCATTCATTTAAAAAAATGTAAGGAAGTCCACACTGTCGTAAGCTAGGCGAATGCGCTTATCGGTCACTAGTGATGGATGAACATCGGCCGGGATGATGCGCGAACACGATCAAATGTTTGTGAACCGCAAGTTCGGGGCGGGCCCCGTTCACTTTAATGGCTGGCGAACCTAAAAAACCTTTAGGTCATTATTGCAGCCACCAAATACTTTCAAGAAGTGCACAAATCGTCCCACGAGAGTACTAGCCCCAAACACTAGGCATTCACCGGACAGAAAACATCAATTTATTATGTGGCTGGAGGTATATTAGACGGTTATTAGATATCAATTTTACTGCAGGCCAGTACAAATACATGTCAAATACAAATGTTTAAAAGAACAAAAAATATAAAATTGGATTAAAAACATGGCGAAATCCCTCCTCTTGAAAAAACCCCAAATGATAATAGTTGAACTTCGATAACACGTGGTCATCACAGGTGTTAAATTCCTCTGAGGTCCCAAACATTAGGCATTCACCACACAGACAGACAGGGACACACAGACAGGGACAGGGACCATTATTTGTTCTGGGTGGTGGCAGATATGTGTGGGCTGGCATGAGGAAATTCAATTAAACGTGGTCGTCACAGGTGTGGAATTCCTCCAAGATTCATGCCTCAGTCGTTTTTAGACATGTAAGGTAGTCCACACTGTCGTTAACTAGGCGAGTGGTCACGATCCCCATGCTGCGCTGAACGTCCATTCGGACAGGACACTCGACAAGAGGCAAGCCAAGAGTTTTATGGCAAATTGTGCCAGCTCAGGCCACAGGTCAAGCCTGCACACCCAATATTCCAGGGGTTCCTTGCTTCTCAGAGCATCCACATGGGCCGTTAACCCGATGTAGTTGGACACCTGTCGGTCTAGGCGTTCCCTGAGGCTGGATCCGGAGGGCGGCTGTAAATGGGTTGGCTGCAAGAATGATCTCATATCCGAAGTGACCAACACATCTACAAACCGCCCTCTTCTTGCATGCGCTGTAGGATTGGTACTCACAACTTTTTCTCTGTGGGAGGAAATTCCTTTGCCAGCACCCGCAACAGCAAAATTCACCATCTCTCGCAGCAAGGCCTGGAAATGCTGCATTCTTCCAGCCCTCTGTGAGGCTGGTAACATGTCCGCCATTTTGTGTTTGTACCGAGAGTCTAAGTACGTTGCCACTCAGTATTGGTCCTTGCCCTTTATGATTTTT
This sequence comes from Bufo bufo, assembly GCF_905171765.1. NCBI lineage: Eukaryota > Metazoa > Chordata > Amphibia > Anura > Bufonidae > Bufo > Bufo bufo. The sequence continues at coordinate 454,416,601 of NC_053391.1, forward strand.
ATGCGGGGATCGCTCTTCAAACACTGGAGCATGAAGGCCCCATTTGCACTAAATTGGAAGCGGTGGAGCGCCCTGGCTCCTGCTCATTACCCAGGAAAATGTCGTCCTCTGTCTTCTCCCCCCAGATACGGACAACACCAGGGATCTTCGAAAAGTTTAAAGTCCCCCTCAAAGCCTGCGCTTCTTGCTCCTCCTCCTCCTCCCCCCAGCCACCATCCACCTCTGACTCCTCTTCACACTCCTGCTGACTGTTCTCAGATGGAGTAGCCCCCCTGGGTATTTATTCAGCATTGCGACTTCCTCATCTTACAGCTCCTGCTCCTCGACGGCTTGATTAATGACATGACGCAATGCATGCTCCAGAAAGAAGGCATAAGGTACAATATCACTAATAGCACCCTGGCTGCGACTAACTAGTTTGGCAATCTCATCAAATGGCCGCAGAAGTCTGCATGTGTTGCGCATGAGCAGCCACTGGCGCAGTGAAAAGAAACCAAGCTCCCAGAACCTGTCCTGCTGCAGAGTTCGTACAGGTATTTGATAATTGCACATTGCTGCTGGAGCAGCCTATCAAGCATATCCAAGGTGGAGTTCCAGCGCGTCGGGCTGTCACAAATCAGAAGTCTGACAGGCAGGTGGTGTTGCCGCTGAACGTCAGCAAGGCAAGCCATGGCCGTGTAAGATCTTCTAAAATGGCCAGAGATTTTCCTGGCCTGCCGCAAAACGTACTGGACTTTGGGGTATTTGGCAACGAATCTTTGCACGACTAACTTCAGGACGCGCTCAGCAGATTGGTACCTTTGTCGCACACCACTTTGCCAACTGTAAAATTGAGCGGGGTTATCCACTGATCACTAGCCACTGAGGAAGAAGGCAGCTAGCCTTCGAAACGCGTCTGGTGAGGAGCAATTGGACCTGATAAAATACCGGCTTTAATTCTTATTATACATTGGACTGAGAAAGCGCTTTCCAAAGGACAACTCTATTGCGGTTTCCAGGAGCAACTGAACTGCGGGTTTCTTTGGACACACTACAGTGATTGACGGGTGAGATCCTTACCACCAGTACTGATCCAGATAGGTGGAACACCCATTCTAATCAGAGAAACCTGACGCAGCCTTGCAGCGTGATACAGCGAGCACTCCCGTTCACAGTCGGGTGGACACAGCATTGCTAGCAGAGAAACTTAGCAGTCTTTGATTGCGCTACCTAAAGGCAAGTTCACCCTGAATCTATACCACGTGGGACGCCACGGTGGGAGCAGGACTGTACGTGAGTAAATTAATCTGGTGCCGCTGCACATGAATCGGCGCATTACTGTGGATACATTTGTATTGCTGCTCAATCATCTTGCCGCGTTTGCCGCGGTTGACTCTGTTGAAATTGATTATACCCCTGGGAAATTGCGCGGACCAAGCCGATTCCCAGGTCTTATGTTTTAATACTAAAGAGACTGTTTTCTAGGAACATAACCATCAGTGGGATGCAACAACTTATTTATTATTGCTGATTCTCCAGAGACATTTTATATATATATTCACCAAATATTTGTACACTTTATATATATTTTTATATATTTAATATATTTATCTTACAGGTATTTCACCATATGCACTATATGTTAATGTTTTATATCATGCACTATCACTACCAATACTGATACTCACTTTTTTTCATTCATTGTCTGGAGACATATTCGTTGCTAGCCACTGTTTTAGATAACAGAAATCTATTAGTTCCTCTTATCCAATTTGTCCTACCCATAGATGCTGGACCGGACCTCCGGTTTTCTGTTAGCTATAACAGTGGATGAATATATGTTATTTTATTATATTTTATGTGAGTTTTAACCATTTCAAATTGGGGACACAGCTCTGGTTAGGTTTCAATATTCATTGCTATCCATCTGCTCTTATACTGTCATAATAAATTAATAAATTGATATATTATTGCTATATTGCTTGAGTCGCTTTGCCTACCTTGTGAACTGGATATATGAGTGCCCATTCTATTTTCATTATTATCCACTGATCGGCCTGTGACCGCAGAGTTGAAAGCAGTGCAGGACCGGTGTGGCTCTTGGCTTCAAGGCACAATAGCCGCAGCACAGCATGGCAAAGTCTCAACCGGCATGTCGAATAGGTTCTGGGGAGCTTGGGGGGTGCAGCGGAAGAGGCGGTAGCAGTGGAAAAGGAGGAGTCAGCCGAAGAGAAGACAGAGGATGGAGTAGGAGGATGACAAGAAGAGGCAGGCCAGCATGCAATCCATGGTGGTAACACCAAATCCAAACGGGCACCATGGGTTATATGCTTGATGGCCATCAGAAGGTTTATCCAGTGGGCAGTATAAGTTATATAACTTCCCTGCCCGAGTTTGCTAGACCACGTGTCTGTGGTCATATGTATCTTGGCAACAACACTGTGTGCTAGAGATACATTTAATTGCCACTGAACGTGGCCATATAGCTCTGGGATGCCCTTCTGGGAGAAATATTTCCTTCCAGGGACTTTCCATTGCGGTGTGCCAATGGCCACAAATTTTCTAAAGGCCTCAGAGTCCACCAGTTTATATGGCAGTAGTTGTCGGGCTAGCAATTCTAACAAGCCAACGGTCAGCCAGCATTTGGGCCACGGAAGCCTGCCTTCTGCCAGATGAACGCGACGACGGCATGGTGGAAAGTGGAGGACAAAAGGGAGGAGAGAGGGGAAGGAGAAGAGGCAGGACATGGAGAGCCGGGAGTGTAGCTTTGTGGGTTCTGATGGCATTGCTCCCACTGGGCTAGGTGGGAGGCCAGGTCCCTTCTTAAGGTGGTCGTCCCTAGGTGAGTGTTGGGCTTACCGTGATTTATGCGTTTACAGCACAGGCTGCAGATGGCAACACTATTGTCAGCAGCTGACGCGTTACAAAAAGCCCACAGTGCAGAGCCATGTGTCGGTGTCCTGGGAGCGAAAGAAGTGACCGTGCATGGTGGATGGCTCGCTCCAGATGCATTTGCAGTCTGTTTTTTGCATCCAGTGCACTGCGAGTTCTGCCTGCTTCTCCTCCTTCTTCTCCCTATCTGCTGCTCCGTCTCTCCCTCTGAACTTCCCTCCTCTTCCTCTCTTGTGGGCACCCACGTGACGTCCATCGACACGTCATCATCGTCACCTTCACCACCACTGACATTAGAGATCTCAGAGTAGTCAGCAACAGCGGGGACCACCCTCCTTGGGCTGATCTGAGTACTGTCGTCAGACCGCTGGGTGGCGGTTGGTGCTACCTCCTCTTCCTAATCCGATGCCAAGAATAGCTGTGCATCGGTAAAGTCTGGGAATTGATGGGAAAATAATTCCTCTGACTCGAGGGGCTATAGTTTTGGTGGTGGTGGTGGTGTCTTTTGGGGTGCACATAGCAGAGAGTGAGCAGGGTGCAGATACAGAGGATGGGGAGGGTGCAGAAGCATAAGGCTGAGTGAGCCACTCAACCAACTCTGGTGTGTCCTTTGGCGTAATCGCACGCACCTTCTCCAACTTCCCACTTAGGCTCTGGCCTGGTGCACCTGCCCGACCCCTACCACACCTGCGGCATGGCCTGCCTCTTCCTCTGCTTGTCATTTTTAAAATGACCCTGTGCCAAAGTCACTAGAGAAGAGCAGTAATTTTGGAAGCAGGTATATGGCAGGCCTCAATCAATATTTGGTGGAAGCAGGTATATCAATCCCCTTAATACATATTTTGTGCAAGCAGGTGTATCGCAGGCCTCAATCAATATTTGGTGGAAGCAGGTATATCAGTCTCCTTAATCAATATTTTGTGGAAGCAGGTATATCGCAGCCCTCAATCAATATTTGGTGGAAGCAGGTATATCAGTCTCCTTAATCAATATTTTGTGGAAGCAGGTATATCGCAGCCCTTAATCAATATTTGGTGGAAGCTGGTATATTGAACCCCTTAATCAGTATTTTGTGGAAGCTGGTATATCGAACCCCTTAATCAGTATTTTGTGGAAGCAAGTATATGACAGCCCTCAATTATTATTTTTTTGCAACAACAGTTATATCACACCACCCTGTTTATTTGCGGTAACAGGTATATCGCAGCCCTCAATCAGTATTTTGTGGAAGATGGTATATCACATTCCTCAATCAGTTTTTTTGGGGGGGCAACAGGTAAATCCCACACGTTGCAATTAGTTGTTCCAATAGCGTTTGTCTCTCTATATAGCTGTGGTATCACAGCAGAATCGTGCACAACTGCTGCACAATACAAATGCACTATTATATACTTATCACACCCCTCAGTATATCACTCCTATCGCTAGCACACCTATACCAGTTCTTAAAATAACTTTTGTGGCCCTATTAGCTAGTATTTGGTGTCTCTAACAGTCTGTCCCTGCTCAACAAAGCAACCTCTCCCTACACTGGCAAAACATAAAATGTAAAATGTCTGCCAGATCGGGTTCTGTTATAGGGTGGGGGTGTGTCCATGTGCTGAAACGTCTCAATTGGCTGTCCTTTCCCACCTGATGGATGTGTCATGGGTCAAAGTTCGGCGCCATGCAAAAGAATATGGCGCATGCGAACATCGCCATATGTTTGCATGTTCAGCAAATCGCGAACTACCAAAGTTCGCCGCGAAACAACCGCTGGGTATATCGCAAGGCCATCTCTATATGGGAATTCATGTGATGATTCCTCCACATGTGTATCATTTTTATTCCACCTTCTGAAACCTCTGTTCTAATTATGTGCAAACCATTTCTAACAGAACCAGATTAATTCCAAGCTTTACATTAATTTTTCAGCCAAATGAATCTGAAACTTTTCTGATTCACTTTGGACAAATTGCATAAACCATGAGGGAGGAAAAAGGATGGTCATGACATTAGAAGGAAGTGGGGGGAAGGGCTTGCACGGATTGTTTCAAAGGCTGATATACAGCCTGATCAGCCAATCAGGGGCAGTACTCAGTAAAGCCCTGTTACAAACGGCATCACAGAACACTATTCAGAATTTTACTAGTTTCCTGGAATGTTGTGCTGTGGTTCTGTCTGCCAAACAGCAATAGTAGACGTAAACCACTGATAAGTTGTGATAGGGAGAGTGTAAGAAGATTATAGGGAGAGAATTAGAGATATATTGGGGAATCCTGACTATATTAAGGAGTTAGATCAGGGAAAAGAGAGTGTGGGAGAAAGACGGGTTTGGTCACTATCAGGTATATTTGCTGGCAGTCTACTGTCGGTTCTACGTCACAGATTCCTGCAAAAGTAGAATTTTTTTTCCTTTGGAAAAAAGTTTCTACACTGTGTACACAGCTTACTGCTGCTTTCGACAGGCAGACACCTGCTGCGTTTGTCTGAGGCACCTCTCCGCCCTTCAGCAACATGATGAATTTTATTTCATGTGCCATCCCTAAAGGTACACTACACTTTTAAATTTGATTCTTATTTTACTAGCCGTTTTTTAATAAGCATTATTTTTCTAAAAGGGATTTCATTTAGGCAATTTATTGTTTGGCACCTCAAAGTCAAGACAGTATAGTGCCAGAAAATGTACTATGCTCACTAAGAGCCAAAATAATCTTCTTTAAATTTTTTGGCCATTCTTCAGGCATTTTTCATATAGCTGAATAATGATATCTTTATTGCAATTCTTCTTAAATAAAACTATTGGTAAGAACAGCACTAAATATTATTACTAATTTCAATCCTATGAATTCAAATATTTCTTTGAAAAATTGATGACAATTTTGGGAACTTTTGACATTTTCTCTTCATCACAATTTAATTGTTTCTTTTCATGAAATAGTCAATCTGCAATAATTATTATTTTAATCTGGCAGTTTAAAAGTGTTGGTAACCTTTACATTTGTATCAGAGCTGGGCAAAAGTTTAGCGATAAATATAATGCACTGCCTAATGTTACTTTGCCGTAACTGGACAAGATTTAGTCCAACGTTAGCAGACATAACATTTAGCATTTAAATGCAAGCTTATATTTGTCAAACTACAGTACACCAAGAGACTATGGTAACAATCCTGAGTGTCCCACCGTATTGAATACTTAAAGGGGTTGTCCGGGTTCAGAGCTGAACCCGGACATACCCTTATTTTCACCCCGGCAGCCCCCCTGAGCCTAGCATCAGAGCATCTCATGCTCCGATGCGCTCCGGTGCCCTGCGCGCACGGGCTCTTTTGTTTTCAATAACACACTGCCGGGCGGTAACTTCCACCCGGCAGTGTGTTCGGTGACGTAACCGGCTCTGAGGGGCGGGCTTTAGCTCTGCCCTAGCCGTTTTACTGGCTAGGGCGGAGCTAAATCCCACCCATCAGTGGCGGTGACGTCACCGGGGTTCCTGTCAGCCCCATGGAGAGCCCCGTACGTCACCGGAACTCCTAAAAATGCCTTTGTCCTGCGCAATTTAGCGCAGGGCAAAGGAGAGCATCGGAGCATGAACTGCTCCAATGCTCATGTCAGGGGGGCTGCCGGGGTAAAAATGGAGGGATGTCCGGGTTCAGCTCTGAACCCGGACAACCCCTTTAATACTGAACATGGAAAATGTATATAATACATTTTATGACTTTCTTTTTAGGGAGATACTCTGATGCAATGACAGACACTGACTGTTTTATTCCTGTCATTTTTATCAGGTTTGGTAGGTAGAGTAGAAACAATAGCCACACTTATGATCATGATTCAATTCCAGAAGACAAAGCTAATAGTAACTTCAAACAGATGGTTGAACAAAAATTATTTCTTCTCTACCATCCGTCACTGTCACTCAGCAAAACCACCAGTGTATAAGCCAGTGTAGATAAGAAATCATATAAATAGGCCCCTCTGTCAGAGCTATCAAGTTGCTGTTATAACAAAAAGCCACATAAGTCCCCACTTAGAAATTGAGATTGGGCAAATGGTATTGAAAATCACTAACACAAGGTAAAAAATAGTAAAGTTGCTCAATGATCAAGTGGGTTGAAAGCAACAACCTCCAATGAACTGCAAGTCCGCATTAGCGTGACCACCAGGAATCAGGTAATTAAGCAGACTTCTTGACAGCTTACAATCTGACTATGATTCTACCAGTCTCCACCGAAAAAGAAGTTGCTTCATGTTCCAATGCGGGCCTGATGGGGAGCGACCAATCTTTGATGTTTTTTTTTTGCTAGGAACCACAGCCTACCAGGCCAAGGACATTGCTCTGAATACTTGACAGGCTTTTGGTGTCTAAACTGTCCCAAAGCCCATTAGCCACATAAGAGATCAGTGTTGCTATAAATTGAACATGAAAGCTTTGAAGGCCCAGGCATAGATTAACATTAAAGTCCAGGAGCTTCAAGAAACATTTCTTGACTAACAGACTGTAAAAAAAAACAGACCCAGAGTCTTATCTAGTCTTGTAAATACATTTCATATTAATTATAGGACAGAAAATAACAATACCACGCTCTATATATGTAGACGGTGGCTGCAATCAAAACCTCCCCCACCCCCTAGTTAGAGAGTTCCCCACAGGGCTAAGATCAAGCTCAGTTACCTTGTGGGTCGGCTGCACGTTCCATGGGGTCCTGCAACTTTCGTGGGGTATTGTTTAGGTTGCTGCAGGCACAGGTCAGAGCGTCTTGAACATGGATTCGCGCTCCGGCTGGGAACATGTTGTAACATACTTATCTGTCGGGGAAGTTACATACTGAACACAATCACGTTAAGAAGTCCTGCTGCTCAAAGATACATAAAAAACAATACTCAAGTCATGGTAGGAAAAGGCAACAGGAAGTATAAACAAAAAGTTACATTTTTTCAATTCATGAAAATTGAAAAAAGGTGTTTTCCCATAGTTAATGCAAATCAATTCTAATCCAATTATCATGGACAGTACATGGCAATCTTTTTCTAACAAAGCTAAACCAGTCCTGTACCTCACATACATCCAGAGCTTAGCCCATTCATTGCTTCAATTCTGCAGGATTTATTTCAAGGTGGTAGATGAGAGGGTAAGTCCTTTCACAGGGTGCATCCTTTCTGCTGCAGCTCAGGGGGCATGTCTTTTTATAGCATGTGTCCTTTCTGCTGTAGATCTCTCCCTTTAACTGTCCCAGAAGATAGGGCTAGTGGCAGTTGAAGAATGGAACTGAGCACATACATTCACTTCAGTGATGAGGTGGACAGAGAAATAAGGAAAATAACAAACAGCAGGTGGCGCTGTACAGATACATTTTATTGAATAACTCAGAGGATATTGTCATGCCTTCAGCAGTTTGTTATTTTTAAATTTATGCACAGTTAGTATGCTTTATAATGTATAATTATCTGTTCATTGTGTAACTGCACCATCTAGTGGACGTTTACATACACTGCAGCTCTTCACACTAGTTTCACCCACTTCAGCTTCCATTAATTGTAGCCTATGAACTCTAGTGACATTATCAGCCCTGTACATAGCAGTCATTCACAGCCACCATTACAGAGGTATCCACACAGTCTGGTAGTGTCATGATCCATCCTTTACATCTAAGCTTACATCGCTGGTATGTTTCACATGGTTTGCATCTGTATGCATGTTATATTATATTTATTGTCATATGTTAGACTGCATTAGTAAGTGCATTATTTTTCTGTTCCTCAGTTTTACCTGATATACAGTACAGACCAAATGTTTGGACACACCTTCTCATTCAAAGAGTTTTCTTTATTTTCATGACTATGAAGGCATCAAAACTATGAATTAACACATGTGGAATTATATACATAACAAACAAGTGTGAAACAACTAAAAATATGTCATATTCTAGGTTCTTCAAAGTAGCCCCCTTTTGCTTTGATTACTGCTTTGCACACTCTTGGCATTCTCTTGATGAGCTTCAAGAGGTAGTCCCCTGAAATGGTCTTCCAACAGTCTTGAAGGAGTTCCCAGAGATGCTTAGCACTTGTTGGCCCTTTTGCCTTCACTCTGCGGTCCAGCTCACCCCAAACCATCTCGATTGGGTTCAGGTCCGGTGACTGTGGAGGCAAGGTCATCTGGCGCAGCACCCTATCACTCTCCTTCATGGTCAAATACCCCTTACTTTCAAAGTTTTCCCAATTTTTTGGCTGACTGACTGACCTTCATTTCTTAAAGTAATGATGGCCACTCGTTTTTCTTTACTTAGCTGCTTTTTTCTTGCCATAATACAAATTCTAACAGTCTATTCAGTAGGACTATCAGCTGTGTATCCACCTGACTTCTCCTCAACGCAACTGATGGTCCCAACCCCATTTATAAGGCAAGAAATCCCACTTATTAAACCTGACAGGGCACACCTGTGAAGTGAAAACCATTTCAGGGGACTACCTCTTGAAGCTCATCAAGAGAATGCCAAGAGTGTGCAAAGCAGTAATCAAAGCAAAAGGTGGCTACTTTGAAGAACCTAGAATATGACATATTTTCAGTTGTTTCACACTTGTTTGTTATGTATATAATTCCACATGTGTTAATTCATAGTTTTGATGCCTTCAGTATGAATCTACAATTTTCATAGTCATGAAAATAAAGAAAACTCTTTGAATGAGAAGGTGTGTCCAAACTTTTGGTCTGTACTGTATATCCTTGCAATAAAGATAAAGTTGGACATTACTCCATTGTCAATTCATTGCTGGGAAAGGTTTAGCTGTCTGTTAAAGGGAACCTGTCACCAGGATTTGGGGTATAGAGCTGACAACATGGGTTGCTAGATGGCCGCTAGCACATCCGCAATACCCATTCCCCATAGCTCTGTGTGCTTTTATTGTGTATAAAAACCGATTTGATACATATGCAAATTAACCTGAGATGAGCTTGAAATATGACTCTTCTCTGGTCACACAAGTAAGATATGACTCTTAAGTTAATTTGCATATGTATCAAATAGTTTTTTTTACACAATAGAAGCACACAGAGCTATGGGGACTGGGTATTGCAGATGTGCTAGTGGCCATCTAGCAACTCATGTCCTCAGCTCTATACCCAAAATCCCGGTGACAGGTTCCCTTTAAGCTATGTACCTTCACACATAAGGAGGACAGAACAGTAAAACAGCGACTTCTTACAAGCTGGATACGAGGAGCTACGATTCCTTAAATCCTGGCCAAATCCAGCTAATTGGCAGATACTAGGATCTACCTGGGTTAATTATCAAAATACCATCTTCCAGCAACACATAACCCTAAAATCTCATATACTTTATTTAAATTGGTTAAAAAATAGGAATCGGTCTCCCGAAAACAAGGACAGACATTGATCAAACCAATTTAAATAAAGTATATGAGACCTTAAATCCTGGCCCCAGTAAAACAACGACTTCTTACAAGCTGGATACGAAGATCTGCGATTCCTTAAATCCTGGCCGCAGTAAAACAGCGACTTCTTACAAGCTGGATATACGAGAAACTGCATTCCTCAAATCCTGGCCGCAGTGAGTCAGCGACTTCTTACAAGCTGGATATACGAGAAACTGCCATTCCTCAAATCCTGGCCGCAGTGAGTCAGCAACCTCTAACAGGCTGGACCGCATGATACTCAACCCTGCAAGGTGCTATGGTGCAGCATCGTCACCCACAACAGTTGCAAGTGTGCAAACCTGTCCACATTGTCATTATGTCGACAAGAGAATCTGAACTGTTCGAGACAAGGACTCGCATCTCAGCTAGCTCCAGAAGCTCAAAGAGATCAGTGAGCAGCTCCACGGTCACCATTGCCTATTTAAAGGGTCGAACATTGACTTATAGGATAACTGCCTTACATCTGGTAGCATCAGAGTCAGAGCTTGTGGTGGGGCTAATGTTTCTTCTATAGCAGCACGTATAGCCTATAAGTAGGGTAGAGCGAATCAGGTTTAGATTGCTGTATACAATCCTGATTCTTTAAAAAGACTTAGTTAAAAATATCTGTTCTGTCCTACTGTAAAATGTATTGCCTCAGTGGAGGTCTTTCTGAAGTTTCAGCAAATATTGCGAGATTTACTTCTTCTCACATCTATCACGTGTCACTTTATTTATTCACATAAATTACTGTATCAAAACATGAAGCCAAACTTGGCTTCATGCCGCATTAACGAAGCCAAGCTCATATTCATATTTTGATACAGTAATTTATGTGAATAAACAAAAACATGATATTAATAATATTTGCTAAAACTTCAGAAAGAACACCGCATAGGTAATACATTTTATTGTAGGATGGAGAAGATATAAGATATCCAAATGGGGTTTGGGTACAGCAATCCGAACACAATTCACTTAAAACCTAACTATAAGCATCCCCACACAGGTTAAGGTTAGAGTTGAGTGAACACCTGGATGTTCGGGTTCGAGAAGTTCGGCCGAACTTCCCGAAAATGTTTGGGTTCGGGATCCGAACTCGACCCGAACTTCGCCCCGAACCCGAACCCCATTGAAGTCAATGGGGACCCGAACTTTTCGGCACTAAAAAGGCTGTAAAATAGCCCAGGAAAGGGCTAGAGGGCTTCAAAAGGCAGAAAAATGTAGGTAAATCCCCTGCAATGTAAATAGGGAAATTAATAAAAAAAAAAAATAATAATAATTAACCAATATCAATTGGAGAGAGGTCCCATAGCAGAGAATCAGGCTTTATGTCACCCACCACTGGAACAGGCCTCTGTGATATATTTAGGCCCCGGCACCCAGACAGAGGAGAGAGGTCCCATAGCAGAGATGAAGGCTTCATGTCATAGCAGAGAATCAGGCTTCATGTCACCCACCATTGGAACAGGCCACTGTGAGATATTTATGCCCCGGCACCCAGACAGAGGAGAGAGGTCCCATAGCAGAGATGAAGGCTTCATGTCATAGCAGAGAATCAGGCTTCATGTCACCCACCACTGGAACAGGCCATTGTCAGATATTTTTAGGCCCCAGCACCCAGACAGAGGAGGGAGGTCCCATGGCAGAGAATCAGGCTTCATGTGATAGCAGAGAATCAGGCTTCATGTCACCCACCACTGGAACAGGCCATTGTCAGATATTTTTAGGCCCCGGCACCCAGACAGAGGAGAGAGGTCCCATAGCAGAGATTCAGGCTTCATGTCATAGCAGAGAATAAGGCTTCATGTCAACCAACACTGGAACAGGCCATTGTCAGATATTTTTAGGCCACGGCAACCAGACAGAAAAGAGAAGTCCCATAGCAGAGAATCAAACTTCATGTCATAGCAGAGAATCAGGCTTCATGTCACCCATCACTGGAACAGGCCACTGTCAGATATTTTTAGGCCCCGGCACACAGACAGAGGAGAGGTTCATTCAACTTTGGGTTGCTCCGCAATATAATGGTAAAATGAAAAATAAAAGAGGATTGAATGAGGAAGTGCCCTGGAGTACAAGAATATATGGTTAAGGGGAGGTAGTTATAAATGTCTAATCTGCACAAGGGATGGACAGGTCCTGTGGGATCCATGCCTGGTTCATTTTTATGAATGTCAGCTTGTCCACATTGGCTGTAGACAGGCGGCTGAGTTTGTCTGTAATGACGCCCCCTGCTGTGCTGAATACACGTTCAGACAAAACGCTGGCCGCCGGGCAGGCCAGCACCTCCAAGGCATAAAAGGCCAACTCTGGCCTTGGAGACCCAGAAGTTGAATGGGGGCGAACTATCAGTCAGTACGTGGAGGGGTGTGCACACGTACTGTTCCACCATGTTAGTGAAATGTTGCCTCCTGCTAACACGTTCCGTCTCAGGTGGTGGTGCAGTTAGCTGTGGCGTGGTGACAAAACTTTTCCACATCTCTGCCATGCTAACCCTGCCCTCAGAGGAGCTGGCCGTGACACAGCTGCATTGGCGACCTCTTGCTCCTCCTCTGCATTCGCCTTGGGCTTCCACTTGTTCTCCTGTGACATTTGGGAATGCTCTTAGTAACGCGTCTACCAACGTGCGCTTGTACTCGCGCATCTTCCTATCACGCTCCAGTGCAGGAAGTAAGGTGGGCACATTGTCTTTGTACCGGGGATCCAGCAGGGTGGCAACCCAGTAGTCCGCACACGTTAAAATGTGGGCAACTCTGCTGTCGTTGCGCAGGCACTGCAGCATGTAGTCGCTCATGTGTGCCAGGCTGCCCAGAGGTAAGGACAAGCTGTCCTCTGTGGGAGGCGTATCGTCATCGTCCTGTGTTTCCCCCCAGCCACGCACCAGTGATGGGCCAGAGCAGTTTTGGGTGCCACCCCGCTGTGAACATGCTTCATCCTCCTCCTCCTCCTCGTCCTCCAGTAGTGGGCCCTGTCTGGCCAAATTTGTACCTGGCCTCTGCTGTTGCAAAAAACCTCCCTCTGAGTCACTTCTAAGACACTGGCCTGAAAGTGCTAAAAATGACCCCTCTTCCTCCTGGGCCACCTCCTCTTCCATCATCGCCCTAAGTGTTTTCTCAAGGAGACATAGAAGTGGTATTGTAACGCTGATTCCAGCGTCATCGCCACTGGCCATGTTGGTGGAGTACTTGAAACAGCGCAACAGGGCACACAGGTCTCGCATGGAGGCCCAGTCATTGGTGGTGAAGTGGTGCTGTTCCGCAGTGCGACTGACCCGTGCGTGCTGCAGCTGAAACTCCACTATGGCCTGCTGCTGCTCGCACAGTCTGTCCAGCATGTGCAAGGTGGAGTTCCACCTGGTGGGCACGTCGCATATGAGGCGGTGAGCGGGAAGGCCGAAGTTAAGCTGTAGCGCAGACAGGCGAGCAGCGGCAGGATGTGAACGCCGGAAGCGCGCACAGACGGCCCGCACTTTATGCAGCAGCTCTGACATGTCGGGGTAGTTGTGAATGAACTTGTGCATCACCAAATTCAGCACATGCGCCAGGCAAGGGATGTGCATCAAACCGGCTAGTCCCAGAGCTGCGACGAGATTTCGCCCATTATCGCAGACCACCAGGCCCTGCTTGAGGCTCCCGGGCAGCAACCACTCGTCGGTCTGTTGTTCAATACCCTGCCACAACTCCTGCGCGGTGTGGGGCCTGTCCCCCAAACATATTAGTTTCAGAATGGCATGCTGACGTTTACCCCGGGCTGTGCTGAAGTTGGTGGTGAAGGTGTGTGGCTGACTGGATGAGCAGGTGGAAGAAGAGGAGGAGAAAGCCGAGTAGGAGGAGGAGGCTACAGGAGGCAAAGAATGTTGCCCTGCGATCCTTGGCGGCAGAAGGACATGCGCCAAAGAGCTCTCCGCCTGGGGCCCAGCCGCCACTACATTTACCCAGTGCGCAGTTAGGGAGATATAGCGTCCCTGGCCGTGCTTACTACGTATCTGTGGTTAGGTGGACCTTGCCACAGATGGCGTTGCGCAGTGCACACTTGACTATATCGGATACTTGGTTGTGCAGGGAAGGCACGGCTCTCTTGGAGAAGTAGTGGCGGCTGGGAACAACATACTGTGGGACAGCAAGCAACATGAGCTGTTTGAAGCTGTCTGTGTCCACCAGCCTGAATAACAGAATTTCATAGGTCAGTAGTTTAGAAATGCTGGCATTCAGGGCCAGGGATCGAGGGTGGCTAGGTGGGAATTTACGCTTTCTCTCAAATGTTTGTGAGATGGAGAGCTGAACGCTGCCGTTTGACATGGTGGAGATGCTTGGTGACGGAGGTGGTGGTTTTGGTGGTACATCCTCTGTTTTCTGGGCGGCAGGTGCCAACGTTCCTCCCGAGGTGGAGGAAGAGGCCGAGGCAGCAGCAGAAGAGGTAGCAGGGGGAGCCTGAGTGAGTTCCTTGTTTTTAAGGTGTTTACTCCACTGCAGTTCATGCTTTGCATGCAGATGCCTGGTCATGCAGGTTGTGCTAAGGTTCTGCTTTTGCCCCCTGCTCCCTCTTTTGCTACGCTGTTGGTTCGGTCTCACCACTGCCTCTTCCTCCGAACTCTGAAAGTCAGTGGCACGACCTTCATTCCATGTGGGGTCTATGACCTCATCGTCTCCTGCATCGTCTTCCACCCAGTCTTCCTCCCTGACCTCCTGTTCAGCCTGCACACTGCAGAAAGACGCAGCAGTTGGCACCTGTGTTTCGTCATCAGAGACGTGCTGAGGTGGTAATCCCATGTCCTCATCATCAGGAAACATAAGTGGTTGTGCGTCAGTGCATTCTATGTCTTCCACCGCTGGGGAAGGGCTAGGTGGATGCCCTTGGGAAACCCTGCCAGCAGAGTCTTCAAACAGCATAAGAGACTGCTGCATAACTTGAGGCTCAGACAGTATCCCTGATATGCATGAGGGTGATGTGACAAACTGATGGGCTTGGTTTTCAGGCGCCATCTGTGCGCTTTCTGCAGAAGACTAGGTGGGAGATAATGTGAACGTGCTGGATCCACTGTCGGCCACCCAATTGACTAATGCCTGTACCTGCTCATGCCTTACCATCCTTAGAACGGCATTGGGCCCCACCAAATATCGCTGTAATTCTGGCGGCTACTGGGACCTGAGGTAGTTGGTTCACTAGGACGTGTGGCTGTGGCAGAACGGTCACGTCCTCTCCCAGCACCAGAGGGTCCACTAACACCACCACGACCATGTCCGCATCCCTTACTAGATGTTTTCCTCATTGTTACCGTTCACCACAATAAGAAAAAAATTATTTGGCCTAATGTATTGAATTCAAATTCAGGCCTTTTTTTACAGGCACCTAACACTATCTGGCTATCTATTTAGGTACCGTATTACACTAATACAGGCCCAGCAGTAACCACAGATTTAGCTGAATCTAAACTGTAGGCCTAGTATTTAGGCCCTGGATGACAGGTATCCCTTAGACTTGGAAATGCACGGTAGCGTGAAGTTATTGAGGATGACCCTATCAGCACCTTCAATGTAATATACCCTTTTATGGATAGATTTAAACTTAGCCTGCTACAGCAGAAACCACTGAATTATGGAACTGCTAATTTGGCAATTGAATTTCAACCCAGAACAAAATATATCCTTTGCCAGACAGCAGACAGTATTACAATTGGCTAGCCACAGCTGAAACACCAGATTTAGGGAACTGCTATTTTGGCAATTGTATTTCACCCCTCAATAAAATAGCAAGCACAGCCAAGCCCCTGATGTAGGATATAACAAAAAAAACAACACACTATTGATGGTTAAATGGACTTGGTGGCAGCTTATGCTGACGCACCACAAGACACAAAATGGCTGCCGATCACCCCAGAAAAAAGTAACAGAAAAACACTCTGGGCAGCCTAAAAACAATGAGCAATTAACTAGCAGAAGTTGAGTGATACACAGCTGTAGATCCATCACTTCATTAAGTGTTTTTGATGAGTAAATCCCTGCCTAATCTCACCCTAACAGCAGCAGCTGCATCCTCTCCCTACACTGATCAGAGCAGAGTGAGGTGCGGCGCTACGTGACTCCAGCTTAAATAGAGGCTGGGTCACATGCTGCACTGGCCAATCACAGCCATGCCAATAGTAGGCATGGCTGTGATGGCCTCTTGGGGCAAGTAGTATGACGCTTGTTGATTGGCTGCTTTGCAGCCTTTCAAAAAGCGCCAAGAAAGCGCCGAACACCGAACCCGAACACAGACTTTTACGTAAAGTTCCCTATCTTTCACTGAACAGAATAGTGCAGCAAGCTAGACTACTCTAATTGTCATGGACTTAATTTGGCACACATTTAACAGTCTCAAATGTTTCAATCAGACTACTAGCCACATAAATTAAAATTTGACTTCACACACACAACCATATTTTTGGTCTGCATTCAATCCTTATTTTTGTGGATCGAATGCGGACTCGTTAATTTCAATAGCACCGCAAAAGATGCAGACAGCACATATGTGCTGTCCGCATCTGTATGTTGGCTCTATCACCCCACAAAAAAGAACTGAACATTTCTTGTTTTTGCCTGTTTTGCGGACAAGGATAGGACATTTCTAAAGGATTTTAAAAAATGTCGGTATACACTCAGCCGGTATCCTTGATTTGCAGACCACAAAACACATATGGTTGTGTGCATGGGGCCTTATAGCATTTTTTGAGTTAATTTGAAGGAAAATGGCACTTGTTAGCTCACTATGACTTATTTTTGCTTGTACAGATAGGTATCTATGGCCTGCAATTCTTGTGAACGTCAATAATGAATGGGCTGAAGTGATGTATCATCAAAAATAAGCTCTATAATTTAAACTGAAATGCAAATGGAAAAATAAAGCTAAACCTCTATATATTTATGTCATAGTACAACCACAGATCTGCTCAGTAATGGACAAAAAATATATACAATATTAGACATCATTAACCGAAACATAAAAGGGCTGATATTAATTGCCACATACAATAAAATGCATTCACATTTACAGGTTGTCATTTTTGTTTAGTACTGCCTTAATAACAACATTTTCCAGTTCCAAAAGCTTATCTCAATTTATTGTATTCATTATAGTTGCTTAAAGATATATTATTTAGTATTATAGCCATTTAAAAATTATTGTTGTCTTCCCATAAGAAGTCTGCAACAACACTTAAAGCTGGCAGCAATTTACATTAAGAATAGCACATTTCATGTCCAGCAGAATTAGCTCAAGCTGTGCACAGTTTGAGACATTCAGACATATATTGTGACAACAAGAGCTTTGCGAGTATTGACAACCTTGGCTATGGAGGCATTTACAGTTCAGTTTCAGTGCTCGTCAAACCAAATGAAAACATTTTCTCCAATTTAATTGCTGTAGGACATTTTGGCATGCATTTTAAGTTAATGTAGTCAATTGATGGAAATGTTTTTGTATTTGTTAAACATCATTATTAAAGCTATATATTTATGTACATTTGTGTATTACTATATATCAGTTCTACAGATTTACAAAGACTGGCATTTTATTTACCAGTCTTAGTCAAAAGTTAAAGTAATATGTGACAAATTTACTAGGTGTAGCATCACTCTATAGACTTGCCAAAAATGTGTCTGTCTATGATTAACAAATTTAAATCAATGCCACCTAAGGCGTAAAGAGACAGAGGTGAGGTAGAATATAGTGACAAAATCTGGAACCACCACCAGCAAACTATAAATCTGCTACCTATCTTCTATGTCTACTCTAGTTAGTAGATCTAAGGCTACACCTACAGGGTTGTTATACTTGCCTACTAGAGACCCAAGTTATATCTACGGACTTAGAAGGCATAAAACAGGTGTAAGCTCAAATATAGCAGACCTATCAGATGCCAAGGAGTAGCAGGAGAAAACAATGTCAGGAAAGTCAGTTGGAGCCAAATCAGTAGACAAGAGCTTTGTCCAGAGACAAGCCAAAATCAGTTCACCAGGAGATCCAATTTCACCCAGAACTAACAGAAGCCAGGAACAAAATCCTAGGCAAAAACAAACAGCAATATTCAGCCTTAAATTCCTAACTCTCAAATTGGACAATGAATATAGATTCTTACAGATAAGTTGACCAGTTGTTGCTTGGCTGGTCGGAATAACAACCTTCCTAAAACAGCATAATGGCTAGGTAAATAAATTCTGGCATACATTTCAGCTATAATTGATGCCAATTTTCAGTTGTAAATTATGATTTTAATCTGTTGGGGCAAAGATGTCTTGTCCACTCACTTTTTTGAGAAGTAGCATGATCAGAAGAAAATTACAAAAAAATGACATTTTGTAAAAAATGTGGCTTGCTTTTTTATGCCAGAATATTAGTGTACAGCATTGACAGATTTTCCTCTTCATATTTCATATTACATACAGCTTATATTAATTACCAAGGCTTAGCCAAAACAACTTTTACATAGTCCATATTGATGAAAAACAGTATGATATGTGTTATATAGCAAAATGTGCACTTTATGTCTAGTCTGTTATATAGAATAAATATGACTAGAGTTTTCATAAATTCGATTCGGACACTTCGCAAACTTTTTTCTAAATATTCGCTTAGTTCTGAAATAATTTGTCACAAAGTTACTTTGACAGTCTAACAGTAGAATTAGATAGCTTATTCACCCCAATTTGAGAATCAAGGCGTAATAGAATGGCTTATCTATTAAGGAGGGCACCCCACGGGCACCCAATAACACTAGAATTATAGAGGTTTTTCACCCCAATTAGTGAATCAAGGCTTAATGGAATTAATCTATTAAACAAGCTGGACACTGTTCAGATAGCTCTGTGCCCTACATAAGGATTGATGCAAATTGTGATGTCTGCTATGGATCCCTTCAGCTTCAGATTACAGAGCCTGCACTGTCCCTACACTGTCCCTGCAGTCTCCCTATCCAATAATGCACAATTAAAGGCTTCTTGAACATTGTCACTAGCAATGTCATGTCTCTCCCTATTCTCAGATCACAGTGAAATGGGGGAGATCATGTGGGATGAGGCTTTTAAAGGGCTGTGACATCACAGGGGATAGCCTTCTGCTGATCGGCTGGCTGCATAGCATTATAAATTATATTGCTTTTTACTTTCCTTTGTAACATGTTGAGCCGCTATTTTAGGGAAAAAAACAATTCATTACCACAAAGCACGAGGAGATTCAAATTTGTTGTGAATTTAATTTTTGCTAAACTTTGGATAGAATTCCACTTCGGAAGCTTCGATTTAATCATGACAATATAATGCAAATGCAGCTACGGATACATTTAGTTTTCATGCTCCTGTTATCTATGTGAGGCTAATTAGTATGACAGTCACTGGTGTCAGATTAGATCACTTATTCTGGTCTCGGTAACGTATAAGACTTTCTGCCTGTGAAGTTTATCTATGTTATCAAAATAAATGTGACAAATATGAAAGCAGTGGTCATACAGATGCATGGCCCATCTGCTGAAGAGTAGACAACTAGAGATTATTTTCTATTATGCTTGAAGTTTTCCAACAGTTGTGAAAAGATTTAAAATTAAAACGTCACAACAGAAATATAATTATGGACCTGCCACCTGGAAGTGATTTGGAACATCTGTGAATAGACACTTACAGTATAATTAGATCTTAGATTCTGGAGTCTGTTAGTACACAGTTGAGTTCATTTTCCAGTTAAAATTCAAACCCAGAAGGTCAGTAAATTGTTCCATAATATGTAACTGCAAAATTATATACATTAGTTCACAAATATGTTTCTCAGGCTACTAATTAAAAAGGGGGAATTTTTGCAGCGACAAAAGGATTGTCCCATATCATATTTTAACTTTGAATATTGGTGGGAACCTATGATTGGAAAGCTCAAACAATGAAAGATTAGATTTATTACATTTTTTATTGTAGTCTCCTACATTACAACATAAAAGCCACAAAAATTCTCTCTTTCTCTCTATGTATCTGTATTTATTGATATATTCTGTGATCTACTAGAAGAATAAATCTCAGAGAATTCACTCCATAAAATCCCTATTTTTGTTTAAACATGACAATCATCTTGATTCCATTTATTTTTATTTTCTCCCAAATCCAACTTCATTACTTTTGCTAATAACTCAATAACTATATTTCTAGTTGGGGGTCGCACCTAGAGATGAGTGAATTTCTAAAAAAATTGATTTGGCTGGTTTGACGAATTTTCCGAAAAGATTTCCTTTGATCCGAATTTATTTGTGGCTAATCGCGTTAGAAAATGGCTATTTCCGGGCTGCAGAGAGCCTTTATATGGATGTAGAACACTGTGCCTTGCAGTAAAACGCATAGGGAGTGTGCTGGGTTAGTGAAATAATACTGTCAGTGAGGATGACATGCAGATGACAGGCGTCGCTATTAGAATCACTGCACACTTCACTTATTTAGGCAGTCACAGGGCCAAAACTGACCAAATCGCTCAAGTATTAACTCAGTCTTACAGGTCCATGTTAGCGTCAAGAAGGCTACAGATTAGCAATATGACAGTCTGGAGGTGGCGGCAGCATGAGGAGGCCACAGAGTGGCACAATGACACAGTGTGTAGTTTGCAGCAGTATGAGAAGGCCACAGAGTGACACAATGAAAGAGTCTGTAGTTGACGACAGCATCAGCTGGCTACAGAGAGTCTCAATGACAGATTCTGGAGTTGGCAACAGCATGAGGAGGCCACAGAGTGGCACAATGACAGAGTCTGGATAAAAGACTGAGGGCACAGATTGTTGAGAAAGATGCAGATGGAAAGTTATCTGTAGAGCTGTACGACGGTAACCTGCAGATTAATGCAGCCCTCATAAATAGATTGGGTATGTCGGTTCCAAAACCTAAATTAGATCGTGGGGCAGGTGATCAGTCTAAGACCTTTAAGCAGCAGCAGCATGATGATAAAAATTAGTGGCAAGGTAACATAGTGTGGAGATGGCAGCATGAGGAGGCTACACAGTGTCACAATGACAGAGTCTGTAGGTGGCGGCAGCATGAGGCTGCCACAGAGTGGCACAATGACAGAGTCTGAATAAAAAAGCACAGATTGTTGTGAAAGATATAGATACAAGATTATCTGTAGAGCTGTATGACGGTAACCTGCAGATTAATGCAGCCCTCAAAAGCAAGTTGGGTTTTTCGGTTGCAAAACCTAAATTAGATTGTGAGGCAGCAGCATGATGATAAAAATAAGTGGCAAGGTGACAGTGTGGAGATGGCAGCATGAGGAGGCCACATAGTGGCATGGTTACATAGTGTTGAAATGGCAGCAACAGCAGCAGCATGATACCACAGAGTGGCAAAGTGACATAGCGAGGAGATGGCAGCAACAGCAGCAGCATGATACCACAGAGTGGCACAGTGACATAGCATGGAGATGGCAGAAACAGCATAATACCACAGAGTGGCACAGTGACATAGCGTGGAGATGGCAGCAACAGCAGCAGCATGATACCACAGAATGGCAAGGTGACATTGTGAAGATGGCAGCAACAGCAGCAGCATGATACCACAGAGTAGCAAGGTGACATAGTGTAGAGATGGCAACAGCAGCAGCATGATACCACAGAGTGGCAAGGTGACATAGTGTGGAGATGGCAGCAAAGGCAGCAGCATGATTCCACAGCGTGGCAAGGTGACATAGTGTGGAGATGGCAGCAACAGCAGCAGCATGATACCACAAAGTGGCATGGCGATATAGTGTGGAGATGGAAGCATCAGGAGG
The DNA here is from genome assembly GCF_905171765.1 of Bufo bufo. Lineage (NCBI taxonomy): Eukaryota > Metazoa > Chordata > Amphibia > Anura > Bufonidae > Bufo > Bufo bufo. The sequence goes on from NC_053391.1 coordinate 454,438,628, forward strand.
ACACAGAGTGGCATGGTGACATGGTATGGAGATGGATGATCTAATCTGCTGCATCAGGCAACAGTGGGTGGAAATCCTTGTCGATCCACGCCTGATTCATCTTGACAAAAGTAAGTCTCTCCACATTTTGGGAAGTCAGGCGAGTTCTTCTTGGGGTAACTATGGCCCCCGCCACACTAAACACCCGCTCTGATGCCACACTACTAGCCGGGCAAGACAGCTTTTCCAGGGCAAACTCTGCCAGTTGCGGCCAGAAATCCAGTTTGGCTGCCCAGTTATCCAGCGGATCTTCAATGTGGGGTGGCAGGGTGCTGTCCAAGTATGACACCACCTGCTGGTTCAGGTCCTGCTCCAGGTCTACCTGCTGCTGTTCGTGAGTAGTTTCCTCACTATGCAAATGAAGAAAGCTGCTCATTATTGACTCTAGACTCAGGCTGCTGCTGATGGAGCTGCTACTGTTCCTGCCACTGCACCCCTCGCGAGCAGCCATGGCAGTGGAATATTAGCGCAGAGGGCCTCCCCGCTAAGACCTGCGAGAGGATGGACGATGGCGCAAATAGGCAGAGGCCAACTGACTACATAGGAAGTCTCTGTAGTACTTCAGCTTGTCCTCCCTCTCAGTGGGTCTAAAAAAGGCACCCATTTTGGAACGGTAGCGAGGTTCCAACATGGTGGAGAGCCTGAAGTCATCCCTCTGCCGAATGGTGACAATTCTGCTGTCGCTATGCAAACATGTGAGCAATCAGCAGGCCATTTGTGCAAGTGACTCTGAGGGATTCCCTGTATCCATCTCCACTGCATACTGCCACAGTGTGCCTGGGTCCTCTGTCTCATCTTCCTCATCGCCCTCTTGCTCCTCCGGCTGCTCCTGCTCCTCCTCTCCTGTCACCGCAGTAGAAAAACCACTCAATTGGCTACATATTGCCTGTGCTCGAATGTCTTCCTCCCCCTCCTCCTCCTCTTCCAGGATAACAGGCCGAACTGGATGGACAAATGTCTTTTTTCGGCCTTATATACTATGTTATATACTATGTTACTATGTAACCCCCACAGGGCTCACGTGGCCGTGAGATCTAGACGCCATGTCTCCAGTCCCCTGAAAAGCCATATTCACCAGCATCTGTTCCTGGACATGAAGCAGTGGAATGACAGCAATCATCCCGCAGTCCTGGCGACTGACAAATAATGTGGCCTCCTTAAAGGGCCTGAGCAAATGACAGGTGTCATGCATGAGCTGCCACTGGCTGACATCGAAGTTACAAAGGGGAGAACTCCTATCCACTTGGATCATCAAGAAATCGTTGATGGCCTTTCTCTATTCGTACATTCGTTCCAACATATGGATGGTGGAATTCCAACGGGTGGAAACGTTGCATATCAGTCTATGTTGGGGTATGCCATTCTGCCACTGCAGCTCAAGGAGGGTGTGCTCTGCGCTGTATGAGTGGCTGAAGCGCATGCAAAGTTTCCTGGCCAACTAGAGTTGATCACGAATATTCGAAATGCTAATTTTTATCGCGAATATCGGCACTTCGAGAATTCACAAATATTTATAATATAGTGATATATATTCGTAATTTTTAATATTTGAGATTTTTTTTAATCAGTAAACATGATCCCTCCATGCTTTTAGCTTGTGGGCCAATGAGAAGGCTGCAATATCTTTTACTTTAGGAGTAGTGTTGTTTGAGAATTTTCGTAATGCAAATTTTTCAATTGCCAATTTTCCGCAATCAATAAAATAATGACGGGAGATAACGAATTCTTGAATTTGCGAATATATGGCGAATATTCACCCAAATATTCACGAAATATGATTTCGAATATTGCCCTTGCCGCTCATCACTAGTGGCAATGTGGAGGCAGAAGCGGCGTCACCTGGCCAAGTTGCTGGTGTGGCTGTCCAGGAACCACATTCATCCAGTGGGTCGTAAAGGACATGTATTGTCCCTGACCGTAGTTACAGCTCCACACGTCGGCGTTACCGTGCACTTTGATAGACACAGACAGGCTCAAGGACTGGCACACCTTCTGTTCTACATACATATACAGGGCTGGTACTGCCTTTTGTGAAAAGAAATGACGGCTTGGGACTCTCCACCTCGGTTCGGCACAAGACATCAGTTCTATGAATGGTGCAGAGTCAACCACTTGGAAAAGTAGGGACTGCAGCACCAACCAACTTGGCCAGGAGCATGTTCAGCTTCTGTGCCGTTTGATGCATGCATGCATACTGCTGTCTCTTGGCAATCGCTTCAGTGATTGATTGCTGGCAGAATGACTGACGAGGAGGAGCAGGAGCTTCAGGACCAGCAGACGATGGGAAAGACATACAGCTCTCTTATGCTGAGCTGGTGTAGCCTTGACTTCCGGCAATGGTGTGCGTGCCACTAGGTGATGCTGCGGTGGCTGCGGCAGGCTGGACCACCACATCAGAGCCACGATTGTCCCAGGCCACTTTATGGTGTCGCTGCATATGTTGTCGCAGGGAAGTGGTGCCAACATTGGCCTCCTGTCCACGACTCATCTTCTACCAACAGATTTGTCATATGGCCATGTTCACCTCCTCCAGAGTCTTGACAGAAAACTGCCTGCCACACCGCCGAGTAGCTGATTTCCCCCGCCCAACACTACTCAGGAACTGACTGCTGGTGCCGCTGCTTGCATGAACCCGTGCAACACTCCTTTCCGGGCAGCTAGGCTGCTGCAAAGTGGGTGGTCTACCCCAGGCCCGTTTGGCTGCCAACCTCCCACTGCTGCCACCCTGCTGACTCCCATCCATGCAAACCACGTTGCTGACTCAGTCGCTGCCACCCTCTTCTCCCGATGATGATGAAGCCCCTTCTTCACCCGGCTCCCAAGTGCAATCAGCTTCATCATCATCGAGTATTATCCGCAAGTCACTGGTTTCCTCCTCAACGCTTTATGGGTCATGAGTCTGACCGCTCGCAACACCACCTTCCACGCAATTCTCCTCTTTACTACATGCCCGCCTAGCGGAGGAAGTGGCGGATGTCTCCAACAAATATTGGCTGGGCATTAGATGCTGACTGTCCTCTGAATAGTAGAGCTGAGCCCACAGCAGATAGTACTTCTGTGGCTGAGGGAACAGCAAAGGACAGAGGCAGTTTGAGGACAGGTGAGGGAACAGGGGCAGGGCCTGATCCCGGGCCATGCCAACAAAGGGTTGTGTCTGATGAACCCACCAACTGTTGGCTGTGGGTGTCTGATGTCACTTGGGATGAATTGGATGACCAAGTTAACCAATAAATAACCTCTGGGTTGCTGGTCAAGACACGACCAGTAGATGACACCGGGAGCTCAGGCCTCTCGCTGCGACTCCTGCTGCCACGGCCCCTTAATCTGCTGCAACCTCTGCCAGCGCCAGAAATATTTATGCCTCTGCGCATGTCCTGGCACTTCTCTGTCTGACATACTTTTAGCTGAACTAAAATAATTAAAAGCAAATTAAAACAACCCTAAAAGCCCAGAATATATTTCTCTTTTTGGACAGAAATAGGACATTAACCACTTTTAGCACAAATACAAGTAATTGTGAACTGCCTATATATTTCTCGTTTTGGACTGAAATTGGCCACTTAATTATTATAGCGGAAATAAAAACAAACGTGACCTGCATATATATTTCTCCTATTAGACTGAAAAAGGCCAATAAATTATTTTAGCTTAAATAACTAATTAACTGCGTATATTTTTCACTTTTGTTTCTTACATATGGCAATAAACGCTTTTAGCGCAAATAACACCAACATGTGAACTGCGTATATTTTTCTCTCATTGTACTGAACGAGCAATAAATGGTTTGAACGCAAATAACACCAAATGTCAACTGTGTGTATGAAATAACTGCAGAAGTGACCTGAATAAATATATTTCTTCTTGAACTGAAATAGGCCACTATACGCTTTCACCAGAAATTACTGCAACAGTGCAGTGGGTATATACACTGCTCAAAAAAATAAAGGGAACACTTAAACAACACAATGTAACTCCAAGTCAATCACACTTCTGTGAAATCAAACTGTCCACTTAGGAAGCAACACTGAGTGACAATCAATTTCACATGCTGTTGTGCAAATGGGATAGACAACAGGTGGAAATTATAGGCAATTAGCAAGACACCAATAAAGGAGTGGTTCTGCAGGTGGTGATCACAGACCACTTCTCAGTTCCTGGCTGATGTTTTGGTTACTTTTGAATGCTGGCGGTGCTTTCACTCTAGTGGTAGCATGAGACGGAGTCTACAACCCACACAAGTGGCTCAGGTAGTGCAGCTTATCCAGGATGGCACATCAATGCGAGCTGTGGTAAGAAGGTTTGCTGTGTCTGTCAGCGTAGTGTCCAGAGCATGGAGGCGCTACCAGGAGACAGGCCAGTACATCAGGAGACGTGGTGGAGGCCGTAGGAGGGCAACAACCCAGCAGCAGGACCGCTACCTCCGCTTTTGTGCAAGGAGGAACAGGAGGAGCACTGCCAGAGCCCTGCAAAATGACCTCCAGCAGGCCACAAATGTGCATGTGTCTGCTCAAACGGTCAGAAACAGACTCCATGAGGGTGATATGAGGGCCCGACGTCCACAGGTGGGGGTTGTGCTTACAGCCCAACACCGTGCAGGACGTTTGGCATTTGCCAGAGAACACCAAGATTGGCAAACTCACCACTGGCGCCCTCTGCTCTTCACAGATTAAAGCAGGTTCACACTGAGCACATGTGACAGACGTGACAGAGTCTGGAGACGCAGTGGAGAACGTTCTGCTGCCTGCAACATCCTCCAGCATGACCGGTTTGGCATTGGGTCAGTAATGGTGTGGGGTGGCATTTCTTTGGAGGGCCGCACAGCCCTCCATGTGCTCGCCATAGGTAGCCTGACTGCCATTAGGTACCGAGATGAGATCCTCAGACCCCTTGTGAGACCATATGCTGGTGCGGTTGGCCCTGGGTTCCTCCTAATGCAAGACAATGCTAGACCTCATGTGGCTGGAGTGTGTCAGCAGTTCCTGCAAGACGAAGGCATTGATGCTATGGACTGGCCCGCCCGTTCTCCAGACCTGAATCCAATTGAGCACATCTGGGACATCTGGGACATCATGTCTCGCTCTATCCACCAACGTCACGTTGCACCACAGACTGTCCAGGAGTTGGCAGATGCTTTAGTCCAGGTCTGGGAGGAGATCCCTCAGGAGACCGTCCGCCACCTCATCAGGAGCATGCACAGGCGTTGTAGGGAGGTCATACAGGCACGTGGAGGCCACACACACTACTGAGCCTCATTTTGACTTGTTTTAAGGACATTACATCAAAGTTGGATCAGCCTGTAGTGTGTTTTTTCACTTTAATTTTGAGTGTGACTCCAAATCCATTTTGTGTGATTTTGTTGTCAGCACATTCAACTATGTAAAGAACAAAGTATTTCAGAAGAATATTTAATTAATTCAGATCTAGGATGTGTTATTTTTGTGTTTCCTTTATTTTTTTGAGCAGTGTATTTTTCTTATATTACTAAAATATGGCCTTATACACTTTTAACAGAAATAACTGCAACAGTGCAGTAGGTATATATTTTTCTTGTATTACTAAAACTAGGCAACTATACGCTTTCACAAGGAATAATGGCAACAGTGCAGTGGGTATATATTTCTCTTTTTTAATGAAATACTGCACTATACGTTTTCAACAGAAATAACTGCAACAGTGCAGTGGTTATATTTTTTTCTTGTATTACTGAAATACTGCCCTATACACTTTCAACAGAAATAACTGCAATAGTGCAGTGGGTATATATATTTCTTATATTACTGAATTACGGCTTTATACTCTTTCACCAGAAATTACTGAAACAGTGCAGTGGGTATATATTTTTCTTGTATTACTAAGGCCACTATACGCTTTCACCAAGAAATAACTGCAACAGTGCAGCACGTATAGATTTCTCTTTTGTTACTGAAATACTGCCCTATGCGCTTTTAACAGAAATAACTGCAAAAGTGCAGTGGGTATATATTTTTCTCGTATTACTGAAATAACGCCACTATATGCTTTCAACAGAAATAACAGTGCAGTGGGTATATATTTCTCTTTTTTTTAATGAAATATTGCCCTCTACGCTTTCACCAGAAATTACTGCAACAGTGCGGTGGGTATATATTTTTCTTGTATTACTGAAATACAGCCTTAGGCCCCCTGCACATGAACATGTGCACCCCGTGGACGTGCTTCCGTAGGGTTCCGTTCCTTGCTTCCGTTCCGCACCATTCCGCATCTCTGGATTTGCGGACCCATTCAAGTGAATGGGTCCGCATCCGTGATGCGGAATGCCCACGGAAGGGCACCCATGTATTGCGGGTCCGCAATACAGCAACAGGAAGCACACGTTCGTGTGCAGGGGGCCTTATACTCTTTCACCAGAATTTACTGCAACAGTGCAGTGGGTATATATTTTTATTTTTTTAACTGAAATACGCCCCTCTACGCTTTCAACAGTAATTACTGCAACAGTACAGTGGTTATATATTTTTCTTGTATTACTGAAATAAGGCCACTATACGCTTTCTCCAGAAATAACTGCAGAAGTGACCTGAGAAAATATATTTCTTGTTGGACAGGAAATAGGCCACTATACGCTTTCACCAGAAATAACTGCAACAGTGCAGTGCGTATCTATTTTTCTTTGTTTACTGAAATACCTCCCTATATGCTTTCAGCAGAAATAACTGCAGAAGTGACCTGAAAATGTATTTTTCGTGTTGGACTGAAATAGGACACTATACGCTTTCACCAGCAGTGTGTATATTTTTTTTATTTTTTTAATGAAATAAGCCCTATACTCTTTCACCAGAAATGACTGCAAATGATTTTAGCGTAAATAACAACAAAAGTGACCTGCATATATATTTCTTGTATTGTATTGAAATAGGCCACTAAATGATATCAGCGCAGTTAACAGCAAAAGTGACCTGCGTATATATTTATCTTTTTCCACAAATAAAAGCCACTAAAGGCTTTTCAACATAGCACTTGCACCCCAATAACTTAATGCTGGAATGACAGAGCTGTATTATGAGACTATCTGGATCCCCAAGTGATGTTTCCCTGCACTTGTAAATCACTTTTTTTCACAATGAGGATTTTCCTATGACTCTCCTTAGCATCTGCACATGTCTCTCCCTGACTGTGAAATGATTCATCTCACTTATCCTTTCATTGCACTAGTAAATCGCTTTTTTTCACAATGAGGAAATTCCAATGACTCTTCCTACTAGGATCTGCACCACACGTTTCTCCCTGCCTATGAAATAATTCCTCTTACTATCCTTTCACTGTACTAGTAAATCGCTTTGCTTTTTCTTTTTTTAACAATTCGTTTTTCTTTCACTCTCCCTAGCACCTGCATAAACGTCTGTCCCTGACCAATGTACAATGGTAAATGGCAGAATCTAAGATGGCCGCCGTATTTATAGGGCTGTGACATCACCGGGCTGACTGGCTGCAAGCATGGTATTATGGGTCATCCCGCCTTCCCAGAGTACCTTGACCCATGTTTTCACACGTGTAGCCTCCATTTTAGCCACCCACCATTGTAGAAAATAATGCGATTCGTTACCACGAAGCATGAGGAAATTCGCATTTGTTCAGAATCAAATTTTTCCTTAAATTCGGAACGAATTAGACTTCGCCAGCTTTGATTCGCTCATCTCTAGTCGCCCCCTAATCCAATTTATCATAATCGCTTTTTTTGCCACCAATAACACTTTGTATTATGTATTAAAGGGAATTCCACCAGTTTTATGGTGTCCTAAGGACAACGCAAACAAGTGAAATATTCCCTCCACGAAATGCCAGGTCACTTTCTAGAACTGACCCAATTGTTTTGTTGCAATCTAGTATTGAACAGCTATTATTCATGAGCTCCTGATTTTCTCCGCCCTCCTGCTGCTGATTCAGTTGGTAAAAATTGTCAATCAGTGGCGAGGAGGGCAGAGAGAACCAGATGTTAATAAATATCAGGACTCATTGGCATGCACTGTAGCTGTTAAAGGAAATCTGTCACCAATTTTGTGTTGCTTGTCTTTAATATAATTTTCTTTCTCAAAACTCTCATTTCCTGATTATAAAACAAGAAAAGCCATTAATCAAGAGAAATTTCAATTTAAGTAATAGAAAATATAGTCTTCAACTTCTTGTCAGAAAATTCTGATTTTATAGCAAAAACAATGGAATAATGAGGCCTTGCTTCAGATAAAATTACTCTGTTTGCAGTTCTAATGCCTTTCTAGAGACATACCATTTTTTATTGTACTGTCAACTGTGAGTCCATTTCATTCTCCCAGTCTTCTGCTGAACAAAATTCCCCTTTATCCATGTAATTCTTTTTGAGAGACCTATAAAATCTATGTTAAAGATAACAAGGTCCCTGATGATAATTAGTGATGAACAAAACAAGTTTCAGATCCTAGATCCGAAGTCGCTTCGCTCAAAACTTTGGATTAATGCGGTATGGTGAAATGTCTTTTTACAGCATTAAAATGTCCGGTCTATGATGAGGCCAAGTCAGTTATTCCCAAAGTCTTGAGAGACTTTGGTGAATAACTTTGATATTTGAATTTTAAAATGGAAAACCACTTTAAAACTTGGATCCAAACTTGGCTTTGGTTCCAACTGGTACCTTGGTAACCAAAGCAGAGTTCGGATCCAAGTTTTAAAGTGGTTTTCCAGTTTCAAAATCAAATGCCAAAGTTATTCACCGAAATCTCGAGATTTTTCAGGAATAACTGACTTGTCCGCATCGGAGGGAACACCTTGTAATGCTGTACAGAGACGGATCTCCGTACAGCATTAATCCGAAGTTTTGAGCGAAGCGACTTCGGATCTAGGATCCGAAAATCGCTTCACTCATCCTTAAATTAATAAACGTTCAAATTTTGAGTTTGACCTAAAATAACCTTCAGTAAGAACTATAACTTTATAAAACTCTTTCAGTTGTCTGTATGTAAAATAATGTTTTTTCTGTGATTTTATATAATTGCTGTAATTGCCTGAAATCTTTAATATGACTTACATGATCAAATTAGGTATATTCTTGACTGGCATTATTTCACCAAATTTGAAAAATTTGATTCAGCCTATTCGACAAACTTTGACAAGAAATTAAATTTTTTCCAAATTAGTTGATCACAAATCTCAATAAAACTAAAACATCTTTTTTGTTTCAAAACTGCTATTGTGCTAAAGTGAAATACATAAAAAAATATACATATTAGGTATTGCCATGTCTAACAACCAGCTCTATAAAAATATCACATGAACTAACCCCTTAGGTGAACACCGTAAAAAAATAAATATTTGAAAAATTTGATTCAGCCTATTCGACGAACTTTGACAAGAAATGAAAAAATTTACAACTTAGTTGATCACAAATCTCAATAAATCAGGTGTGTTGTCATATGCGTTACATTCTGGTGCACTCTCATTCATAGTTAATCTGTTATGTAGGTACTGTGCCGTCATTATTACAGGCGGGTGTAATTTATTGCTGTCTACATCACTGTGCAGAGCACCAAGATTCATAGCTAATCCCTTGTGTTAACCCCTTCCCGACACATGACGTAATAGTACGTCATGGAAGCCACTGCGTTCCCGCAATTTGACGAAATATTATTATGTAAAACTGTATTATGTAAAACTGAAACAAACATAGAAAGTAGACATATTTGATATCATTGCGTCCGTAACAACCTGCTCTATAAAAATAGTGCATGATCTAACCTGTCAGATGAATGTTGTTAAAAATAAAAAATAAAAACCAGGCCAAAACATACATTTTTTGGTTACCTTGCATCACAAAAAACATAATATAGAGCAATTAAAAATCATATGTACCCCAAAATAGTACCAATAAAACTGGCACCTTATCCCGTAGTTTCCAAAATGAAGTAACTTTTTGGAGTTTCTACTGTAGGGGTGCATCAGGGGGGCTTCAAGTGGGACATGGCATCTAAAAACCAGTTCAGCTAAATATGCGATCAAATGTTCTCGAACCGCACGTTCGCGGTGGGCCCCATTGACTTTAATGGCAGGCGAACCTGAGAAACCTTGAGGTCATATTTGCAGCCACCAAATACTTACTAGAAGTGCACAAATAGTCACACAACATGGACAGTGACATACCAGAGGGGGATCATTGGCAAAAAATATGTATTTTAATCAGGGGTCATTTTTATGCATCTCAAAGGAAAACTCTCAAAAATGTGCCCTGCTGGAGCCTAACATTTTTTTATTTTAGGCCCTTAAGGACCAGGCGTTTTTTGCAAATCTGACATGTGTCACTTTATGTGGTGATAACTTTAAAACACTTTTATTTATCCAAGCCATTCTGAATTTGTTTTCTCCTCACATATTGTACTTCATGACGGTGAAAAATTGGAGTCAAAATATTAAATCTTTTATTCATAAAAAATAAAATAAAAAATTTGACAAAAATTTAGAAAATTCACAATTTTCATAATTTCAATTTCTCTGCTTTTAAAACAGATAGTAATACCTCCTAAGATTATTACTTTACATTTCCCAAATGTCTACTTCATGTTTGGATCATTTTGTAAATGACATTTTCTTTTTTTTGGGACGTTAGAAGGCTTAGAAGTTTAGAAACAAATCTTGAAATTTTTCAGAAAATTTCCAAAACTCACTTTTTATAGACCAATTCAGGTCTGAAGTCACTTTGTGAGGCTTACATAATAGAAACCACCCATAAATGGACACATTTTAGAAACTACACCCCTCAAGGCATTAACAAGAATTAAAGGTAAAATGTAGATGTAATTTCAGAATTTAACTTTTTTGCAGATTTTTCATTATAATCCATTTTTTCCAGTAACAAAGCAAGGGAAAACAGCCAAACAAAACTCAATATTTATTTCCCTGATTCTGTAGTTAACAGAAACACCCCATATGTGTTTGTAAACTGCAGCACGGGCACATGGCAGGGCGCAAAAGGAAAAGAAAGCCATATGGTTTTTGGAAGGCAGATTTCACTGGGATAATTAAGTTGCCATATCAAATTTGAAGACCCCCTGATGCACCCCTGGAGAAGAAACTCCCAAAAAATTATCCCATTTTGGAAACTACACCTCTCAAGGTATTCAAAACTGATTTTACAAACTTTTTTAACCCTTTAGGTGTTTCACAAGAATTAAAGGAAAATATAGATGAAATTTCAGAATTTCACTTTATCATTTTTTTTCCGCTAACAAAGCAAGTGCTAACAGCCAAACAAAAATCAACATTTATTAGCCTGATTCTGTAGTTTTTCAGAAACACACCATTTGTGATCGTAAATTGCTGTATAGGCACACGGCAGGGCACAGAAGGAAAGGAACGCCATATGGTTTTTGAAGGGCAGATTTCACTGGGATAATTTTAAGTTGCCATGGCACATTTGAAGACCCCCTGATGCACCCCTAGAGTAAAACCTCCAAAAAAAGGCCCCATTTTGGAAACTACGGGATAAGGTGGCAGTTTTGTTGGTACTATTTTAGGGTACATATGATTTTTTGGTTGATCTATATTACACTTTTTGTGAGGCAAGGTAACTAAAAATGGATGTTTTGGCACAGTTTAGATTTTTTGTTTTTTACAATGTTCATCTGACAGATTAGATCATGTGTTATTTGTGTAGAGCAGGTTGTTATGGACGTGACAATACCAAATATGACTATTTGTTTGTTTCAGCTTTAAATAATAAAGCATTTCAAGAGAATAAATATGTCTACTTTTTTTTTTTTCCACAATTTTTTTTTAGTTTACTTTGGGAAAAGGACACTTTTTTTTTACTTGAAACTTACATTTTTTTATTATTAAAAAAAAAACTTTTTACATTTTTTTTTACTTTTTATATTTGTCATACTGTGGGACTTCACCTTTTCAGGGTTTGATCCCTGTTTCAATTCAGTACAATACATTCTGTATTGTACTGAATTTAACTGTCAGTGTCTTATACAGTAAGACGCTGACAGTTGCCTAGGAGACCCAGCCCTCAAGCTCGATCTCCTGGGCTTCCGTAGCTGGCAGGCTCCAATGCCTGTGGAAGATATAGGGGCTGCCAAGGCAACTATCCGCCCCTGTCATCACTGATGGAATCAGAGGGAGCCCCCTCCCTCTGTAAACCTCGCACATGCTGCAGTCAGCGCTGATCGCGGCATGTGAAAGGGTTAATCCACCGGCACAGCGATGCCGGTGGATGCAGCATGGGCCCAGCTATCAGTAACGGCTGGACCGTGCTGCAGATCGGGCAGGTGCAGCTCCTACACCCGCCCGATCATATCAAATACATGCACGTGGGAATGCGGTAAGGCATCACATTCCCCAACGTACATGTACGGGATATTGCGGGAAGGGGTTAACGATGACCACTTTATTATTACACTTGTGCAGAGTGCAGAGAAACAGGTGGTAATTGTAAATCTTAAATGCGCCTTTAATGGGGGGTGTATTTAATCTTAATTTAACCTTAGCCTAGGCAAGCATGAGCTCAAAATATGGCCATGGTCGCCAGAACAAAATATTCAGGGCTTGAGCCCCATTTACTTTGTCCAGGGCCCTGAATGCTATGGCACTGGCTATACAACTTTATTGCTGCTCACTGGTAGAACAGCACAGGGTGTTGACAAGCAACCTCGGGCACCGGATCTAAAACAGCATTAAGTCATTGGGAGGGGCCATACAAAAATTTGCTGTGGAGCCCATTCAGTTCTAGCTAAACCCCTGGTGACAATCTTAATCCATAAATCTTTAGCCCAATTCCTACCTGATAACTTCAAGAAGATTTTACACTTTGTCCTAATAGATACAGTCAGGTCCATAAATCTTAGGAAATTAAATGAACAAGATGTGCTTTAACTGCAGACTGTCAGGTTTAATTTGAGGGTATTTACATCCAAATCAGGTGAACGGTGGAGGAATTACAACAGCTTGCATATGTGCCTCCCACTTGCTAAGTGACCAAAAGTAATGGGACAGAATAATAATCATAAATCAAACTTTCCTTTTTTAATACTTGGTTGCAAATCCTTTGCAGTCAATTACAGCCTGAAGTCTGGAACGCATATACATCACCAGACGCTGGGTTTCATCCCTGGTGATGCTCTGCCAGGCCTCTACTGCAACTGTCTTCAGTTTCTGCTTGTTCTTGGGGCATTTTCCCTTCAGTTTTGTCTTCAGCAAGTGAAATGCATGCTCAATCGGATTCAGGTCAGGTGATTGACTTGGCCATTGCATAACATTCCACTTTTCCCTTAAAAAACTCTTTGGTTTCTTTTGCAGTATGCTTTGGGCCATTGTCCATCTGCACTGTGAAGTGCCGTCCAATGAGTTCTGAAGCATTTGGCTGAATATGAGCAGATAATATTGCCCGAAACACTTCAGAATTCATCCTGTTGCCTTTGTCAGCAGTCACATCAATAAATACAAGAGAACCAGTTCCATTGGCAGCCATACATGCCCACGTCATGACACTACCACCACCATGCTTCACTGATGAGGTGGTATGCTTAGGATCATGAGCAGTTCCTTATGTATGTGGGCAATTTGAATCTGAAATATGCCAAGTTTAGGCGTATTTCAGATTAATAAATGACCCCCAAAATTTTTTGCAGCGAGGATCATCCATCAAGCAGACATTAGTATACTTTGTTCTCCTCTTCTCTGTACACCTTGGACTACTCCTATGATCTCACTGCCAGTGCAGAAGGCCAACACCAATCTGGTTCCATTTTCTAAACTTCATTGAACATTACAGAACTCATATTCAACTAGTCTGGAGCAGGAGCTCATGCTCATATCTCATGCCTACCCAGTACAGCATCCTACTATGCCTATCCAGAAGTCCATGTGTGTTTTTATAATTCACATAATGAAATGATGGATAAGCAAAAAATGAATAAATACAAATATCAAATGAAGTACGTTAATAAATTAAATAGTTTATTCGTACAAAATGGATAAATCTGTAGCATTATCTCTCGTATGTGCATAATATATGTCCAAGGTACAGTAGTATAGGCAGTAATCTTGATACCGATTCTTTACCCTTGTTTAATTTTCTATTTACTTCCAAGGCAATTTTAGGTATAGGTAACATGCTCTCAAATGTATTTCATGCTATTCCCTGTTTAATTTTATTTTGGATATTCATTTACCATTTTTATATTTGCTGATACAGTGCTGCTTCTTTGTGTGCGTGTTGCTTTCTTTTTTTCACACTGAAAATAATAAAATACACTAAATTAAATGTGTTATTCTAATAGTGATGTATAAAAAACATCACAAGGAACTGGTCACTAGTGTTGATCACGAATATTCGAATTGCGAATTTTAATCGCGAATATCGGCACTTTGAGAATTTGCAAATATTTTTGATACTGATCAGCTATCCTCTGGATAGGTCATCCGTATTGTATCTGATCGGTGGGGGTCAAACAGCCAGGACCCCCGCCGATCAGCTGTTTGAGAAGGCACCAGCACTCCTCTGAGCTCCATGACCTTCTCCGTGCTTACTAAGCACAGTGCCATACAATGTATAGCGGCTGTGCTTGGTATCAAGCTCAGCCCCATTCACTTCAATGTGACCGCAACATCACAGACCTGAAAGCATTGATATTAAAAGGGAATTTCAAATCTCAGAGAGACAGGAGAATCTGAGAATACAAGTTCATGATAACCTTTGACAGACTCAGATCAAGAATTAATGTGTCTCATGGATTTATGTCTTTCTACATCTCTTAAGGAATGTGGCCCTCAGACCTATTAGGTTCATCGCATTCATGGACTGGACATCCATTAGAGGACAATAAACTTTCACATGTCTTATCTATAATCCCCATGTGTAATTGCTCCAACAATTTACTATTACAACTGTTTGTTTACTCCTCCACTCATATTGATCTGCTTTATATCACGTGTCTGATGTATCTAATTATTCCTGTGTACTTTGGTGTATAAATATGTGACTCTTCGGATAGGGTCTTAAGAGAATCCTGACAAAGAGGCCCAAGTAACCTAGAAAGCTTACAATTTTGTCATCATCTTTCAGTTAGCCATTGGAAGGTATCAACCACTGACGAATCTCAATCTTTTTTCATCTTTTTGGCAAGACTTAAAAATTGCTGTTCACAGACACTATCCATCCAATCGGACTGAGCTATTTTGCAAAGAAGAATAGGCAAACATTTCAGCCTCTAGATGTGCAAAGCTGGTAGAGGCACACTGCAAAAGACTTGCAGGTATAATTGCAACAAAAGGTGGTCCTACAAATGCATGGCACACTAAGGAAAATTTGGAAAACCATGTATCATTTTCTTTTCATGTCACACATACTTGCTACTGTACTTTTTGTTGGTCTATCACATAAAATACCCCAAAAATACATTTGTTTGTTGGTGTAACATTATCAATGTTCAAGGGATATGAATACTTTTTCAAGGCACTGTATATCACACATGATAATAGCAACATATTTTCAGCACATGTGCACATATAATTATGTATTGAAGTACTGTATGGCACTAGCCAGAAATTAGATTTGGCTTGAATTGTCTTTTGATATAATGAAGGTTACAAAAAATAATTCTGCTCCAGCAAAACTTAAAATATTATATGCTTGTTACTTATGACTAGCGGAAGTTAATCTAATTTATCGTGTTCTAACATTTTTAATTCAAACAAAAACAAATCATGAATGTTTTACTGAAGTGCTCATTCTTCTCCAGGCTGTTTTGACCAATTTATTTTACATAATTTATAACCCATAGAAAATTCTCTCTGCTGAAAAAAAGAGTAAATTAATAACAAACAAACCATGAAGGTACTAAAAATGAGTGCACTTATCTTGACTCAAATTTTATATTTGCAGTTCTCAGGAGTCTGACTATTCTATTTGTGTCACTATTCCCATGTTCTACAATCTGCAACCAGTTCTGTGTACCTGATTCTGTGGAATAAATGTCCTGCTGAGGGTTTCCATGTTGG
Source organism: Bufo bufo (assembly GCF_905171765.1). Classification (NCBI taxonomy): domain Eukaryota; kingdom Metazoa; phylum Chordata; class Amphibia; order Anura; family Bufonidae; genus Bufo; species Bufo bufo. Next base: position 454,454,669 of record NC_053391.1, read on the forward strand.
AGAAACAGGACAAAAACTCAAGGCAAGGTCTCATCGTCAAAAAAAAAAAACATGTTTTCCTGTGGCCAGTTTTGTAGCTTAGAAAACAATGAAGAACATATGAAAATAGTGATATTACCAGGCAATTTAAAATCTTAAACATCCAGAAGAATTTGGGAATATAATATAAAAATTGTACTCTGACACACTGAACACAAGGATTTAAGTCATGTTACAAGATGTAAAGTATCTGTTTCAGAGATAGTGGGAGCCCCAGTAGAGATATCGCAAACATAAAATTTTCCGTTCGCGAACGGCAAATGCGAATTTACGCAAATGTTCGCGAACTGGCGAATCGCCATATAGACTTCAATAGGCAGGCGAATTTTAAAACCCACAGGGACTCTTGCTGGCCACAATAGTGATGGAAAAGTTGTTTCAAGGGGACTAACACCTGGACTGTGGCATGCCGGAGGGGGATCCATGGCAAAACTCCCATGGAAAATTACATAGTTGACACAGAGTCGGGTTTTAATCCATAAAGGGCATAAATCACCTAACATTCCTAAATTGTTTGGAATAACGTGCTTTAAAACATCCAGTGTGTGTATATGATCAGGTATGATGTTGTATCGATCAGGTAGTGTAAGGGGTACGCCCGCTTCACAGTGACAGACCAAACTCCCCGTTTAACGCACCGCAAACAACTGCAAAGAGTTGTCGTCAATAGTTGACACACTCATGACATAAATTTTATTCCTCTATGCGTCAATCTTGGTGTAGTGATGACTGTGCGCGTGCGCACGTTCGGGAGATTGCAGGCGATGGTGGTTTTTCAAAGCCTATGGTCGTGCTGAGGTAGTTCAGTGACAGTTAAGTGACCCAGAAAACAATGATTCTGCAGTGTGGGCCCATTGTTGGCCTAGTAGGCTTTAAAGATCACCTTAGATCAGTGGTGGCGAACCTATGGCACTGGTGCCAGAGGCGGGACTCAGAGCCCTGTCTGTGAGCACCCGCACCCTGGAAAAAAGTCTAAGGCATACCAATATGCCTTAGACTTTACCCGCCATTCATCAGCGCAGGGCGCACTATGTGCAGCACAAGCAGCGCACTAAATGTAGGCAGGTTATTATAGCCAAATGATAAAGTACATAGAAGATGTACTATATTAGACTGTAGTATTCAGGGTAAATTGCCGTGTTGGCACTTTGCGATAAATAAGTGGGTTTTTGGTTGAAGTTTGGCACTCGGTCTCTAAAAGGTTCACCATCACTGCCTTAGATGATCACAAAGAAAATAGTTGTATTTCTATGAAAATTTATCCAGCCGATCGCTTTTGATCTGTTCACAAGGAAGCAACGACCTTATCATCTGGGGTGTGCCAACATTGCCAACACACTCATAGAGGTGATCGCTTCATTGTGATAGGCAAGCCCCTTCACCACAACAAGGTAATGATCAAGAAGGGGAATTGACACATGTATGTGCCTTTTTTTTGTTTTGTTTTTGAAGCCACAGTGCAGCACCATGCCTGAAAAATTAGGTATTGTTGCAGCAGCTGCTGTAGCAGCGGCCGGAAAAATTGATGTTTTCCAGGCAGAAAGTGCACTAAAACATTGCGGCTTGAACCCTAGTTGGTGGCGGAGAAGTCACGCAATCATCCAGGATGCAGAGATTAAATACAGCAGCGTGTGGACTATCAGGCCTTTTTTAGTCAAATGCATCCCCCACTGTCAGTCCCTTCGGGATCCATGCCTCATTCATTTTAAGGTGAGGTAATCTAGATTTTTTTGACCTAGACGACTTCTCATCTCAGTGACAATACCTCCTGCTGCGCTGAAAGTCCTTTCTGACAGGACACTTGAAGCGGGGCAGGCCAGAAGTTCTATCGCAAATTGGGATAGCTCAGGCCACAGGTCAAGCCTGCACACCCAGTAGTCAAGGGGTTCATCGCTCCTCAGAGTGTCGATATCTGCAGTTAAGGCGAGGTAGTCTGCTACCTGTTGGTCGAGTCGTTCTCTGAGGGTGGACCCCGAAGGGCTGTGGCGATGCGTAGGACTTAAAAAGCTCTGCATGTCCTCCATCAACAACAGATCTGTAAAGCGTCCTGTACTTGCCGGCGTGGTCGTGGCAGGAGGAGGATTACTTTCACCTCTTCCCCTGTTAGATTCCCGTTGTGCTGTGACATCACCCTTATACGCTGTGTAAAGCATACTTTTTTACTTGTTTTGGAACTGCTGCATCCTTTCCGACTTTCTGTAATTCTGTAACATTTCAGCCACTTTCTGCTTACACCGGGGGTCTAGTAGCGTGGCCACCCAGTACAGGTCATTCTCCTTCAGCCTTTTTATACGAGGGTCCCTCAACAGGCACGAAAGCCACATTCCTCCCCTGACTCCTCTTCCAGCGTTGCCGCAGGTCCAGCAAGCGATGATGATAAGGCTGTTTCTGGTGGTGATGGTGACCACAACTTTTCCTCTTCACGCTCATCTACGGCCTGATCCAGCACTCTTCGCAGGGCACGCTCCAGGAAGAAAACAAATGGGATGATGTCGCTGATGGTGCCTTCGGTGCGACTGGCTAGGTTTGTCACCTCCTCAAAAGGACGCATGAGCCTACAGGCATTGCGCATGAGCGTCCAGTAACGTGGCAAAAAAATACTCCGCTCCGCAGAAGCTGTCGTAGCACCCCGGTCATTCAAATACTCGATGGCTTTTTCTTGTTGGAGCAGGCGGTCGAACATTAGGAGTGTTGAATTCCAACGTGTCTGGCAGTCACAAATCAAGCGCCTCACTGGCATGTTGTTTCGCAGCTGAATATCGGAAAAGTGCGCCATGGCCATGTAGGAACACCTGAAATGGCCACACACCTTCCTGGCCTGCTTGAGGATGTCCTGTAAGCCTGGGTACTTATGCACAAATCGTTGTACGATCAGATTCAACACATGTGCCATGCACGGCACATGTGTCAACGTGCCCAAATTCAATGCCGCCAACAAATTGCTTCCGTTGTCACACACCACTTTGCCGATCTCCAGTTGGTGCGGGGTCAGCCACTGATCCATCTGTGCGTTCAGGGCGGACAGGAGTGCTGGTCCAGTGTGACTCTCTTTTTTCAGGCAAGTCAACCCCAAGACGGCGTGACACTGTCCTATCCGGGATGTGGAATAGCTCCTGGGGAGCTGGGGGGGTGCAGTTGATGTGGAGCAAGACGCAGCAGCAGAAGAGGACTCAGCCGAGGAGGTTAGCAAAGAGGATGGAGTAGGAGGAGTAAGGAGGTGGCAGCAGGCCTGCCTGCAAGTCGTGGCGGTGTCACCAACTCCTCTGCAGAGCCACGCATTCCATGCTTGGCAGCCGTCAGCAGGTTTACCCAATGCGCAGTGTATGTGATATACCTTCCCTGACCGTGCTTTGCAGACCAGGTATCAGTGGTCAGATGGACCCTTGCCCCAACACTGTGTGCCAGGCATGCCATGACTTCCTTTTCCACAATAGAGTACAGGTTGGGGATTGCCTTTTGTGAAAAAAAAATTCGGCCGGGTACCTTCCACTGAGGTGTCCCAATAGCTACAAATTTTTTGAAGGCCTCAGACGGTGGCGGCGGGGCGGGCGAGTGGTAACTTGAGAGCTGCCCGAAGCTGAGCTGGAGGAGGATGGTGCGTCAAGGTTCCGAGCAGAAGCTGTAGAAGATTGGGTGTCCTGTTTAAGCCAGTCAACTATGTCCTCCGAATTTTTCGAGTTCAGGGTACGTGGCCTCTGAACACTGGGCATTATTCTAGGGCCAAAGGAAATCACAGCACCACGACCATGACGGCCTGCCTCTGCCTGTCATTTTTTTTTTAGATTAGTGGTACTATGCGTGCAAGGTACTGTGCCACCCTATATGAGTCGTGGGCAGTGGGCACAGTACAGTCTGTGGGCCTGACACTCACTGGCAGGCAACTGCAATTATATTACAGAGGAAAAATGTAATGAATTTTTTAACAGCAAGGTGCTTTGCCACCCTATATGAGTGGTGTGCACACAGTACAGTCTGTGGCCTTTCACACACGGGCAGGCAACTGCAATATATATATAGAAAAAATTAAATAAAAGCAGACTGATGTAGCAGCCCTAAAATGGGCTTTTTGGGGAGCTGTCAGGACGCTGTCCTTACAGCAGATGAGTCTTTGAGGACTGGAGTGGACACAGAACACTGGCCTAGCTAACGATTTCCCTATTAATTCAGCAGCAGCAGCACTCTCCCTGCTCTAACTAACACTGCAGCTTCAGAATGAATCTAAGAGGGCTGCCGTCCTTGCTTTTTCTTAGGAGGTGGGAGGGTCTGGGAGGGAGGGTATGCTGATTGGCTGGAATCTGTCTGCTGACTGAGGTACAGGGTCAAAGTTTGATCAATGATAACGTATAGGGGCAGACCGAACATCGCATATGTTCGCCCGCCGCGGCGAACGCGAACTAGCGATGTTCGCCGGCGAATAGTTCGGGACATCTCTAGGCCCCAGGTGTCTGAACTAACATCAATTTAGAGACCATAAAACTTTTAAAGTGCTTATATGTATGATAATTAAGGACATAATTCCCAAGCTCATTTTGTTCTTCTATTGTTTTTGCAAATATCCATTTATTACACAATATCTCTGCTCCTTTGTACATATACTGTAGATTCCTTTGTTCTCTTTTTCCCTAGAAGTCTTATTCCGTTGACTTGTTTGGACTTCTAATCACTCTTGACCCAACCCTCCCCTCCTGTGCATGCGATCTCACTACTACATGGTATGCTCTCCAATTATAATGCTACCATTGTCCTGAGATTGTACCACAAATATACCTTGCAGTACTGGATGTCTGCTGGTGTTGCAATACAGATGTTGGCAACATGTTACACATCTGGTGGCCTTGAACTTCTATCAATCCCTTCTGTCTTTAAGATTTTCTTTTAGGTTAGGAGAGTACGAGTCTCTTCTTCTCCCCAATTGGCTCAGAGATAGACCTGTTGGAGTGTATGGAGACCCTTATGGTTGAGGATAAGGATACATTAGATCGGGTTTTGTGCATCTGGACCTCTTGTGGTGAAAAAGGAAAGGAAAGCCCCCACTTTGCCACTTGGCTTGGCAGTGAGTAATCCCATGAAGAACACCATGTCCACAGGTAGACCAGTTCTCTCCCTTCCCCCCTCCACTCATCCCATTTTTTGGATGGGGCTCGTGAAAAGTGCGGGATGCACAAGTACTGCAACTGTATTTAGCAGATCCACGATTTGCATATTGCAAAATGGATACAGTCATGTGAATGTCTCCTAACGCAGACATCATAAAAGACTTGGTACTTAACTATAGAAACCAGTGTCAGGCATCTTCTGCCAAGACTAAATGGATTACTAGTCACTACTAGTTGGACCACATACATTGATTATTGTGTACGATTATGGGCTCATGGGCACAGGAAAGACGTAGCAGAGCTGGAAAGGATTCAGAGGAGAGCAACTAAAATAGTAACTGGAAGAGATTGAATACAATTCCCTGAAATATTATCAAAATTAGGGTTATTTAGTTCAGAAAAAAGATGACTAAGGGGAGATCTAATAACCATGTATAAATGCATCAAAGATTAATACAGAGATTTCTCACAATCTATTTAGACCCAGGATTGTAACCGTGACAAGGGGTCATTCTCTACGTCTAAAGGAAAGAAGGTTTTTACACAAACATCGAAGGCGGTTCTCTGTCAGAAGAGGTACTGTAGTGATGGTGAATTCACTAAAATAGTTCAAGAGGGGCCTGGATGTACTTCTGGAGTATATTAATATTACAAGTTATAGTCAAATTTTTATGACCACCAGCTAATATCCAGTGTACCCGTCATGTGCAGCACAGACAGCAGCTAGACGGGCTGGTAGTGACTCATTAAGGTCCTGGTAGGTAGTCCTAGGTATCTGGAGTCATGTTGACTGCGGTGCATCTCACAGTTGCTTCAGGCTATGCAGGGAAGGATTTATAGAACAAATGCAACAATCAAGGTGGTCCCACAGATGCTCAATTGGGTTAAAGTCTGGGGAATTAAGGGACCTACGTAGTACTTGGAAGTCTTGACTATGCATTTCTAACCAATATGGGGCATTTCTAGCCATGTGACATGTTGCATTGTCTTGCTAGAAGATCTAATACACCTCAGGGAAGACAATCAGCATGTATGGGTGTACATGATCTGGAAGGATTTAGTCATATCCAAAACGGTTAAGAGTGCCTTCCACATAAATGAGTGGGTCCTTAGAATGAAATGCAAACATTTCTTACACCATAACGTTACCACCACCAGCTTGTGTTTTTCCAGTAATAGTTGCAGGTTTTTTATTTTAAAAGGAGCAATTTGATGTTTCTGATGTTTCTCGTCTGACATGCCAATGTCAATCTGTTTGATGAAGCAGAAGACGTGACTCATTGTAGAAGGCAACCTTTTGCCAATCAGCAGAGGTTAGATTCTGATACTTTTCTGCCAATGTCAACTTCTTTAGCAGATGTGCACTGAACATCCGTCTGCTTCAGAACGCCATATGCAGTAGAGTTAACTCAACTGTGGTTTTAGACACGTCTAGTAGACCCCTGGTTCATTTTCAGGTAAGCTGTTCTACTGTAGTGTGTCGGTCTGCCCTTGCACACCTTCGATGCCAATGTTCACCTCTCTTATCAATGGCACATGGCCTTCCACAGTTTCCATGTCACTTATTTCCAAAGATGTAATTTGTCCACTTATAATATACTTTCACCACAGCAGTAGCACACGAACAGTTCACAAACAGCACAGTTTCAGAAATGCTGCCACCCTTGGCCCAAAAGCCAATAATCATCCCTTTTTTTTGCAAATGTGGTAAATAGTTTCTTTGACAGCCTATTGCACACCTTATATACCCACCATGCCAGCTCACGACAGGTGACTTCCTTCATGAACTACAAGTCACCAGCGACGAAAGTGTGAAGTGGTTATAATAATGCGACTCAACCATGTATATATCTAATATATAAAGTGTATGTGTGTATGTATGTATGTATGTATGTATGTCCGCTAAAGGAATCCGCACCGTCGCATTTACAATCACAAAATTTGGCAGACAGGTACATCAGGTGTCCGGAAAAGTTTTAGACCAGGTCTTAGCTTTCCAGGACATACCGTCCCTGAGATATTCCCAAAAAATACATTAGCCAATAGAAGCTTGGTCACATGACCCTTATCAGCCAATAGAAGCTTGCAGGTCCTCGAGTCTACACATACACAGTTTTACTCCAGGTTTCCATAACAACCCAGCCATTTATCTTCACTGCTGTAGGAGAGCTTTAAAGGAAATATGTCACAAGGATAATTGCTATTGAAGTAAAGCCATGGCCTAATAGCACTTAGTACCTTATTTCAAGATGTGCCTTTGTTCCAGCAATAGATGTTTTTATCCTCTGAAAATCCAGTTTATTTGGTATGCAAATGAGCCAGTAAGGTATCCAGAGGGGCACTACTCTTGCAGGAAGGAGCCCAGACACGCCCCCTGCCATCCTCAAAAGACTTAAAACCCCACCCCCCAGGTCCCACTAAGTCACGCCCCTGATATGTTAGGACACGCCCCCTCCCACTCCTGAGCCGACGGGGATTGAAAAAATGAAGGTAAAAATCAACTTCTGTCAGCTGCAGAGGTAAAAGGGAGGGTGACTTTCTCCTTGCAGCTCACACTCAGACCGTACAGTGCTGCTGTCTTAAAGTGAGCTGTTCAAAAGGACACGCCCCAATCCAGTAAAGGCCACTGTTAAGGGGGCGGGCCCCTGTGGAGGTCACCATCAAGGGGGTGGTATGCTGTGAAAGTCACTGTTAAAGGTGAAGGCTGCTGTAAAGGTCAAAGTTAAGGGGTGGGCTGCTGTGGAGGTCCAATTTTAAGGAATGGGGCACTGTGGGGGTTCAGTGTTAAGGGGTGGGAGGCTGTGGAGGTCACTGTTTTGGGGGCGGGGTGCTGTAGATGTCACTGTTATAGTGAATAGTGTTGATATCTTTTAACGACACACACAAACATTAAATGAAATAGATTAAATATACCCGAGCAAAGCCGGGTCCTTTAGCTAGTATTATATATATGTACTATACACACATACACTCTCATTGACAAAAAATAATGCAACAAGTCGGAGTAAGTGATTATAATATTACAATATTAGAGCAAAAGGGTACGTTTATTGGGAAAACCTATACAATTGAAAGGAGGCTGAATTACCCTATTGGGCCACCTTTAGACTGAATAAAAGATGAGATGCTGTTGAGCATGGTGGCTTACAGGATCCATATGTTATCCTGCAGCACATTTGCCCACAGATGTTGCAGCTGGGCCTGTAGATCATGCACACTCACAGGTTGCTGAAGCTGGCAGCCCTGCTGGTCCCATGAAAGCTTGATTGGCAATAAATCTGGCGACCGGGCAGGCAAAGAAAGTGTTGCAATCTGGCAGAGATATTCTTGGGAAACACTTACTCTGTATGGGTGAGCATTATCCTGCTGAAAAATGCCCTTTGGAAGCTCTGCCATAAGAGACAACAAATGTGGCCAAAGGATGTCCTGCACATATCGCTAAGCTGTTAGTGTCAACTACTATGGATTACAGTCATATGCAATGGCTCCCCAGATCTTCACACTAGCAGTTGGGTGTCACGAGGGTATCAAGAGCCACGTCTGACTCCGTTATACCCGGGGTCAGGAAGTCGCAGCGGGTGGCTGCGCGCTCTATCTCTAAAGATCACAGTGTTTCTTAGTTATTGTTTTCTGTGTTTGCCTTGCTATCCTTTTTGTCTCTCTCAGGGATCCGTAGCTTCTCCTCCTCAGCTGTTTCTTGTCTGCCACTCCCTACCTCCTTATATTCTCCCCTCACACTTCTTTAGTTGCCAGTTATAGAGCTTCCTGCCTGGACATCTATACTGACCCACTGGAGTGGTTAATCCTGGTTGTTGTTCCTGTGTGCTTCCCTCCGGATCCCTGTTTGGCTTATTGTTGTCTCTTGTTGTCGCCCACCTGGGAATATATGTTGAGCCTGTGTTGTCTGTCCTCCCCTTGGTGTTTTCCCTTAGAGTAAGTGGTGCGGACTAGTGTTCCCATCGCCCTGTTCACTACCTAGGGCTCAGCTCAGGGAAAGCCAGGGCTTTAGGCACGTGATCGGCGTACGGGTGAGGAACCCGTCTAGGGACGTCAGGGCAGCTAGGTGCCAGCCGCCAGGTGAGTCAGGGGTCACCATCTTCCCTCTCACTTGGGCAGGGCCTTCCTCGTTCCCTCCCTCTGTGTCACGTATGTGATAGCCACGCCGACCGTGATATTATAACTGGCCCTTACTTTTTGAGAAAAAAAAATAAAAAAAAATTTAATTGTTTTTTTTTTTTCTCTCTCTACTTAGAATCCAATATGGATCCTATTGATGCCTTGGCAGAACAGCTTCAAAGCCTGTCTTTGGAGGTGGCAGGATTGAAGGCGTCTGTTCAACAACAGCAGCAAATGCAGCAGACCGCACCCCCAGCGGTTGCTATGGGTAACCAGGTTGTCACTGAACCCAAGGTTGCTCTTCCCGACAGATTTTCTGGGGGAAGGGACAAATTTGCGACGTTCCGTGAGGCCTGCAAATTATATTTAAGTTGCGCCCTTACTCCTCAGGTCATGAAGAACAGCGGGTAGGGATTGTCATTTCCCTGCTTCAGGGGGATCCGCAATCCTGGGCGTTCTCGTTACCCCCTCGTTCTCAGGCTCTTCAGTCAGTGGAGGAATTTTTTGGGGATTTAAGTCTCATATATGAAGACCCTGACCGAGTCGCCCTGGCTGAGTCGAAGTTACGGAGACTCATACAGGGAGATCGGTCAGCAGAGGAATATTGCTCAGAGTTCCGTAGGTGGGCTACGGATACTCAGTGAAACGACCCGGCTCTCAGGAGTCAGTTCTGCTCTGGGTTATCTGAAAGGGTTAAGGATGCACTGGCGCTGTATGAGACCCCCCTTTCCCTTGATGCTGTTATGTCCCTCTCTATCAGAATAGATAGACGTCTTAGGGAGAGATCGAAAATTCCGGAGCAATTGGTTACCTCTCCCAAGCAACAGTCAGCCTGTACTGACTTAGATGAGCCTATGCAGCTAGGCGGAACTTCTCGTCAGGTCCGTCCTCCCGAGGTTTGCCGTAGGGGGGGGGGGCTTGTTTTTTCTGTGGGGGGAGGGGTCATTTCATTAATGTCTGTCCCTCCTTTCTCAAAAACAAAAGACCGTCGGAACTACTAACCCCGAGCTGTGCGGAGGATGTCAGCCGGGGGGTATACGTTTCCTCCATACGAACATCTCAATTTGTGTTACCAGCGGTCATTGTTTTTGGTGTTAAGACGGAGTCTATTTCTGTTTTTCTAGACAGTGGAGCAGGGGTAAACTTGATTGATGCCCATTTTGCCCGCACTATGGGTTTGTCTCTCTGTACGCTGCAGAGACCTATTCCCGTATTCGCTATAGATTCTGCTCCTCTGTCTCAGAGAAACCTCACCCACATTGTTCGTAATTTACACCTTCGGGTAGGGGACCACCATAATGAGTGTCTTGCATGTTACGTTCTGGAGGGCCTTCCCTCTCCGGTGGTATTGGGTCTTCCCTGGTTGGTAGCGCACAATCCAGTGGTGGATTGGCAGGCCAGGGAGATATTGGAGTGGAGTGAGCATTGCAGAGTGAATTGCTTAAATAACAATTGCTTAATCGCCTCCATAGCTTCCCTACCTACATTTATTTCGGACTTTGAGGACGTTTTTTCTGAAAAGGGTTGTCAGAAACTACCACCTCATCGTCCTTATGATTGCCCGGTTAACCTGATTCCCGGGGCAAAATTACCCAAGTCCAGGTTGTATAATCTTTCGGGTCCCGAGAGACAAGCCATGAAAGATTATGTCTCCGAGAGTCTGGCTAAGGGACACATCAGACCCTCTTCTTCACCCGTGGCTGCAGGGTTTTTCTTTGTTAAAAAGAAAGATGGGGGCCTGCGTCCTTGCTTAGATTTCCGTGAGTTAAACCAGATAACCATCCGTGACCCATACCCTCTTCCTCTCATTCCTGACCTTTTTAATCAGATTGCGGGTGCTAAGTGGTTCTCCAAACTTGATCTTAGGGGGGCCTACAATCTGATTCGTATCAGGGAAGGGGATGAGTGGAAGACAGCTTTTAACACCCCTGAGGGGCATTATGAAAATCTAGTTATGCCTTTCGGTCTGACCAATGCCCCTGCTGTCTTCCAACATTTCGTGAATGATATTTTTAGTCATCTCATCGGCAGGTTTGTAGTCATATACCTAGATGATATCTTAATTTATTCGGCTGATCTGAAAACACATGAGGTGCATGTCAGGCAAGTACTGCAGGTCCTACGGACGAATAAATTATATGCGAAAATTGAAAAATGTGTCTTCGCTGTTCAGGAATTACAGTTCCTGGGATATCTATTATATGCGTCAGGTTTCCGCATGGATCCTGGGAAGGTCCAGGCAATTTTAGATTGGGATCTTCCTGAGAACCTTAAAGCCCTACAACGGTTTTTGGGTTTCGCCAATTTCTATAGAAAGTTCATTAAAAATTATTCAGTGATCGTTAAACCCCTTACCGACATGACTAGGAAGGGGACGGATTTTTCCAAATGGTCTGACGCCGCTAAAGATGCATTTTCCTCTCTAAAGGAGAGGTTTACCTCGGCACCTGTTCTAATTCAACCTGATGTCTCCCAGCCTTTTATTGTCGAGGTAGATGCGTCAGAGGTGGGAGTGGGAGCTGTATTGTCTCAGGGTCCGTTTCCTAGCAAATGGCGTCCTTGCGCTTTCTTTTCCAAAAAATTATCTTCTGCGGAGAAGAATTATGATGTTGGAAATAGGGAACTGTTGGCGATTAAACTGGCGCTTGAAGAGTGGCGTCACTTCTTAGAGGGAGCAATCCACCCCGTCACGGTGATTACGGATCACAAGAACCTTCTGTACCTAGAATCGGCTAAACGTCTCACCCCTACACAAGCTAGGTGGTCGCTATTCTTTACCAGATTTAACTTTGTAATCACCTATCGTCCTGGGGCAAAAAATACCAAGGCAGACGCGTTATCTCGTAGTTTCCCTGGAGGGGGTAATGCTAGTGATCCGGTACCTATTTTACAAAGAGGAGTGGTTGTCTCTGCTGTACACTCTGTTCTAGAGGGAAAGGTGTTAGAGGCTCAGGGGGACGCCCCGGCCTCTTGCCCCTCAGAGAAATTGTTTGTACCGTTAAACCTGCGTCTGGAATTATTAAAAGAACATCATAATTCGGCACTTGCTGGACACCCGGGTAGTAAAGCAACCTTGGAGCTTTTATCTCGTCGTTTTTGGTGGCCAAGGTTGCGTCAGAATGTAATGGATTTCGTGTCTACTTGTTCTACTTGTGCACGCGCGAAAGTCTCTCATACACGTCCAGCAGGGTCTTTATTGCCACTTTTCATCCCCAATAGGCCATGGACACATCTGTCAATGGATTTCATCACTGACTTACCGTTGTCGGCGGGTAAAACAGTTATCTTGGTAGTAGTAGACAGGTTTAGCAAAATGGTACACTTTATTGCGCTACCCGCACTTCCTAATGCTAAAACTCTCGCTCAGGTGTTTATCAGTGAAATCGTGAAGCTTCACGGGGTCCCTTCCGATGTGGTTTCGGATCGGGGAACCCAGTTTATTTCTAAGTTTTGGAAAGCTTTTTGTTCCCGTTTGGGGGTTCACTTGTCCTTTTCCTCAGCTTTCCATCCTCAGTCGAATGGACAGACTGAGCGTACCAACCAGAACCTAGAAACATATTTAAGGTGTTTTGTGTCTGAAAACCAAGAGTTGTGGTCATCATATTTACCGTTAGCTGAGTTTGCCATAAATAATCATTATCAGGAGTCCACTGGCAAGTCACCATTCCTTGGTGCATACGGTTTTCATCCCCAATTTTGTACTTTCAAAGAGGGGGGGTCTTCTGGGGTTCCCGAAGAGGAAAGGTTTTCTTCATCTCTTTCATCGGTTTGGCAGAAGGTGCAAGTTAACTTGAAAAAGATGAGTGGTAAATATAAATGCATGGCCGATAAGAAACGGTCGCCAGGTCCGGACCTAGGAGTGAATGACTATGTGTGGTTGTCTACTAGGAATATTAAGTTGAAGGTTCCCTCTTGGAAACTGGGTCCTAGGTTCATTGGTCCCTATAAAATAGTAGCCGTCATTAACCCTGTGGCTTTTCGCCTGGAGCTACCTCAGACTTTTAAGATCCATAACGTCTTCCATAAATCGTTACTCAAGAAGTATGTTCCACCTCTAGAACCATCGCCGCTGCCACCTCCTCCTGTTATTGTGGATGGTAATCTGGAGTTTCAAATAGCCAGAATTGTTGATTCTCGTCGGGTCCGCCGCTCTCTTCAGTATCTGGTGCATTGGAGGGGTTACGGTCCCGAGGAAAGAATGTGGGTTCCAGCGTCAGAGGTAAACGCCAACAGGTTAATTCAGACTTTCCATGCCTCTCATCCGGAGAGACCTGGTCCTGAGTGTCCGGAGGCCCCTCGTGAAAGGGGGGGTACTGTCACGAGGGTATCAAGAGCCACGTCTGACTCCGTTATACCCGGGGTCAGGAAGTCGCAGCGGGTGGCTGCGCGCTCTATATCTAAAGATCACGGTGTTTCTTAGTTATTGTTTTCTGTGTTTGCCTTGCTATCCTTTTTGTCTCTCTCAGGGATCCGTAGCTTCTCCTCCTCAGCTGTTTCTTGTCTGCCACTCCCTACCTCCTTATATTCTCCCCTCACACTTCTTTAGTTGCCAGTTATAGAGCTTCCTGCCTGGACATCTATACTGACCCACTGGAGTGGTTAATCCTGGTTGTTGTTCCTGTGTGCTTCCCTCCGGATCCCTGTTTGGCTTATTGTTGTCTCTTGTTGTCGCCCACCTGGGAATATATGTTGAGTCTGTGTTGTCTGTCCTCCCCTTGGTGTTTTCCCTTAGAGTAAGTGGTGCGGACTAGTGTTCCCATCGCCCTGTTCACTACCTAGGGCTCAGCTCAGGGAAAGCCAGGGCTTTAGGCACGTGATCGGCGTACGGGTGAGGAACCCGTCTAGGGACGTCAGGGCAGCCAGGTGCCAGCCGCTAGGTGAGTCAGGGGTCACCATCTTCCCTCTCACTTGGGCAGGGCCTTCCTCGTTCCCTCCCTCTGTGTCACGTATGTGATAGCCACGCCGACCGTGATATTGGGGCTGTGTGTCAACAGCAAAGGCAGGATTGAAGTTCTCACCACCAGACCTACATTTTTGACTGGAATTTGTTGTTAAAAATAATACTGTTCCAGTCCAGGTTTATCGTTCATAACACCACTGCAAACAAATTCAATGTAGCTGGCTGTCAATGGCAGGACATGTAACGGGCACAGTGATAGCCAATGTCCTTCTGCTAAGTGCCTACAAATGGTCCAGGCAAAGGCAATGGTGTGTTGTGTGTAAAGTTACTACATACAGTGCGTTGCAAAAGTATTCACCCCCTTGAATTTTTCGTGTTTTGTTACATTATAGCCTTAAGTTCAATGTTTTGTTAATCTGAATTTTATGTGATGGATCAGAACACAATAGTCTAAGTTGGTGAAGTGAAATATATAAATAAAACTATTGTTTAGAAATAGAAAACAAAAAATTGGCATGTGCGTATGTATTCACCCCCTTTGTTAGGATGCCCATGCAAACCTCTGGTGCAACCAATTACCTTCAGAAGTCACATAATTAGTGAAATGATGTCCGCCTGTGTGCAATCTAAGTGTCAAATGATCTGTCATTACATATACAGACCTCTTTTTGAAAGGCACCAGAGGCTGCAACACCTAAGCAAGATGCATCAATAACCAAGCACTGCCATGAAGACCAAGGAACTCTACAAACAAGTGACAAGTCAGGGTTAAGTTATAAAAAAAAATATCCAAATCTTTGATGATTCCCAGGAGCACCATCAAATCTATCATAACCCAATGGAAAGAACATGGCACAACAGCAAACCTACCAAGAGACGGCCGCCTACCAAAACTCACGGAAAAGTCAAGGAGGGCATTAATTAGAGAGACAGCGCAGAGACCTAAGGTAACCCTGGAGGAGCTGCAGAGTTCCACAGCAGAAGCTGGAGTATCTGTACATAGTACGACAATAAGCCGAACGCTCCATAGAGTTAGGCTTTATGGCAGAGTGGCCAGAAGAAAACCATTACTTTTAGCAAAAGACAAAAAGGCACATTGTGAGTTTGCGAAAAGGCATGTGGGAGACTCCCAAAATGTATGGAGGAAGGTGCTCCGGTCTGATGAGACTAAAATTGAACTTTTCGACCATATAAGAAAACGTTATGTCTGGCGCAAACCCAACACATCACCCAAAGAACAACATCCCCACCGTGAAACATGGTGGTGGCAGCATCATGCTGTGGGGATGTTTTTCAGCAGCCGGGACTGAAAAAATGGTCAGATTGAGGGAAAGCTGGATGGTGCTAAATACAGGAATATTCTTGAGCAAAACCTGTACCACTCTGTGCGTGATTTGAGGCTAGGACAGAGGTTCACCTTCCAGCAGGACAATGACCCCAAACACACTGCTAAAGCAACACTTGAGTGGTTTAACCCCTTAAGGACTCGGCCCTATTTCACCTTAAGGACTTGGCCATTTTTTGCAAATCTGACCAGTGTCACTTTAAGTGCTCATAACTTTAAAACGCTTTGACTTACCCAGGCCATTCTGAGATTGTTTTTTCGTCACATATTGTACTTCATGACACTGCTAAAATTGGGTCAAAAAAGTTAATTTTTGTGCATAAAAAAATACAATTTTTACCGAAAATTTAGAAAAATTAGCAAATTTCAAAGTTTCAGTTTCTCTACCTCTGTAATACATAGTAATACCCCCAAAAATTGTGATGACTTTACATTCCCCATATGTCTACTTCATGTTTGCAGCATTTTGGGAATGATATTTTATTTTTTGGGGATGTTACAAGGCTTAGAAGTTTAGAAGCAAATTTTGAAATTTTCAGAAATCTTCAAAATCCCACTTTTTATGGACCAGTTCAGGTTTGAAGTCATATTGTGAGGCTTAGATAATAGAAACCTCCCAAAAATGACCCCATTCTAGAAACTACACCCCTCAAGGTATTCAAAACTGTTTTTTCAAACTTTATTAACCCTTTAGGTCTTCCACAAGAGTTAATGGCAGATGGAGAAACAATTTTGAAATTTCAATTTTTTGGAAAATTTTCCAATATAATAAATTTTTTCCAGGAGTAAAACAAGGGTTAACTGCCAAACAAAACTCAAAATGGGTTGCCCCGATTCTGTAGTTTGCAGAAACACCCCATATGTGGTCGTAAACTACTGTTTGGCCGAACGGGAGCACATAGAAGAAGGGGAACACCATATGGGTTTTGGAAGGCAGATTTTGCAGGACTGGTTTTGTTTATACCATGTCCCATTTGAAGCCCCCTGTTGCACCCCTAGAATAGAAATTTCAAAAAAGTGACTCCATCTAAGAAAGTACACCCCTCAAGGTATTCAAAACTGGGTTTACAAACTTTGTTAACCCTTTAGGTGTTCCACAAGAGTTATTGACAGATGGAGAAACAATTTAGAAATTTCTATTTTTTGGAAAATTTTCCAATATAATCAATTTATTCCAGGAGTAAAACAAGGGTTAACTGCCAAACAAAACTTAAAATGGGTTGCCCTGATTCTGTAGTTTGCAGAAACACCCCATATGTGGTCGTAAACTACTATTTGGCTAAACGGCAGGACATAGAAGAAGGGGAACGTCATATGGTTTTTGGAAGGCAGATTTTGCTGGACTGGTTTATTTACACCATGTACCGTTTCAAGCCCCCTGATGCACCCCTAGAGTAGAAACTCCATAAAAGTGACCCCATCTAGGAAACTACGGGATCAGGTGGTTGTTGTTTTGGGACTATTTTAGGGGTAAATATGATTTTTGGTTGCTCTTCATTACTCTTTTTTGAGGCAATGTAACAAAAAGAAAAATTTAAAAATTGTTTCTACATTCGCTATTTAGTTTTGTGGAACACCTAAAGGGTTAACATAGTTTGTAAAGTAACTTTTGAATACCTTGAGGGGTGTAGTTTCTTAGATGGGGTCACTTTTTTGGAGTTTCTAGTCTAGGCTACATCAGGGGGGGCTTCTAATGGGACATGGTGTCAAAAAAAAAACTGTCCATCAAAATCTGCCTTCCAGAAACCGTATGGAGTTCCCTTCGTTCTATGCCCTGCCGTGCGGCTATATAGCCATTTACGACCACATATGGGGTGTTTCTGCAAACTACAGAATCAGGGCCATAAATATTGAGTTTTGTTTGGCTGTTAACCCTTGCTTTATTACCGGCAAAAAGGATTCAAATGGAAATTTTGCCCAAAAATGGGTGTTTTGGCACCGTTTTTATTTTATATTTTTAACACCGTTCATCCGAGGCGTTTGGGCAAAAGTTATTTTTATAGCGACGACTTTTACGCACGCGACGATGCCCAATATGTATGGCTCTCAGACTTTGGAGACACTAAGCAGGCATCCTAAAAACTGCGGCCCTCCAGATGTTGTAAAACTACAATTCCCACCATGCCCTGCTGATGGCTGTAGGTTGTCTGGGCATGCTGGGAGTTATAGTTTTACAACATCTGGAGGGCCGCAGTTTGAGGATGCCTGCTCTAAAACTAATATTTTTTTGGGGGAAAAAAATTGTTTCCGTGTCTCCAAAGTCTGAGAGCCATAGTTTTTTATGTTCTCTAGTGGACTGTTGGGGATTATAAAAATTTAGTACTCCATGGAAGTGTGATACTCCCTGAAGCAATTGATAATGCAGAGGCCCGGATGATCGGGGCACGTGTCACACTGAGTAGTGGTGTCCTTCCGTATCCCCCTCTTGTGACACACTCTGCATCTTTTTTGGGTTCGTCCCTTCTTTCCAGTATGGGGGACCACACCTGGAAAGTGTTGGCCAGGGACGATCCGGGCGCCTCCAATTCCCGAGGTACTCCGGCCTGCTCTTTCCCGGTCCAAAAAGATCAGGTCTTTGAGGACTGCCTCATAGAATTGGAGGAATGTCCCTGTGCTGCCAGCGCTTCGGGATAGTACAAAAGAGTTGTACATGGCAACCTGTACCAAGTAGACCGCAACTTTTTTGTACCATGCCCGGGTTTTGCGCATGGCATTATATGGCTTGAGGACTTGATCAGAGAGATCAACTCCTCCCATATACCGATTGTAGTCGACGATACAATCGGGCTTGAGGACCGTTGCCGCGGTACCTCGCACAGGGACTGGGGTGGTGCTGTTACCGTGGATTGTGGACAGCATAAGGACATCCCTCTTGTCCTTATATCTGACCAGCAACAGGTTTCCACTGGTAAGTGCACGGGTCTCACCCCTGGGGATAGGTACCTGGAGGGGGTGGGCAGGGAGGCCGCGTTGATTTTTCCGCACGGTCCCACAAGCGAACGTGGATCTGGCGGCAAGGGACCTGAACAAGGGAATGCTGGTATAAAAGTTGTCCACGTACAAGTGGTAACCGTTATCCAGCAGTGGGTACATAAGGTCCCACACGAGTTTCCCGGTAACACCCAGAGTGGAGGGACATTCTGGGGGTTGAATCCGGGAATCTCGCCCCTCGTACACACGAAATTTGTAAGTGTACCCTGAGGTACTCTCACAAATTTTGTATAGCTTCACGCCATACCTCGCCCGCTTTGTGGGAATATATTGGCGGAAACTGAGTCTCCCCTTGAACGCAACAAGAGACTCATCAACCGCGACCTCCCTTCCAGGTACGTAGGCCTGCTGAAATGTGGCCCCAAAGTGATCGATGACCGGCCGTATCTTATACAGCCGGTCATAGGCAGGATCACCTCGGGGTGGACATGCTGCATTATCGGAATAATGCAGACATTTCCGGATGGCCTCAAACCGGGGACGTGTCATAACCATACTGTACAGTGGGGTCTGGTATAGGACGTCCCCACTCCAGTATTGTCTGACACTGGGTTTTTGGACTAGACCCATATGCAGCACGAGGCCCCAAAATGTCCTCATCTCGGCTGCACTGACCGGCGTCCAGCCACCGGGTCTAGCCAAAAATGAGCCTGGGTTTTGAGCGACGAACTGTTGGGCATACAGATTTGTCTGCTCCACCATCAGATTCACCAGTGGGTTACTGAAAAAAAAACTAAAATAGTCAATTTCAGTAAACCCCACTGTGGGAATCTGGATTCCAGGATTGCCAGCAAAATCCGGAATCTCAGGCTCAAAGTCCACTGGGGGACACCAGCTAAGTTCATCGGCAGGGGGCTCCGGTGGACTTATTTGGTGGGCCGGGAAACCAGTACGAACCCCAGGGCGGCTCGTACTAGGGTGGGCCACAGGATCCCTAGCATGTGGGGCCCCTGGCTCCGCCTGGCAGCATCTCCGCCGCCTTGGTGGCTCATCGTCATCCGATGATGATGAGGAGGATGCGGATGACAAAAGGAATGTGGGGTCATCCTCATCCTCACTGGGGCTCTCGGAGTCGGAGGCAATCTGGGCGTATGCCTCCTCGGCCGAGAACATCCGGCGGGCCATGGGTGTGTGTGCGTGTATGTGTGCGTGTGTGGCAAACTTTATTATATGTGCGTGTGTGTGGGGGCAACGGGTGTTCGCGTACTAAATAAGGAAAAAAAAGTGTTAGAAAAAAAAAAAAAAGTTCAAAGTTGCTGATCAGCGGTACAACGCTGATCAGCGGTGGGGCGGTGGGGCGGTGGGGCGGGCGATGCGCTAACAGTGGCCGGACAAAAAAAGTGCCGGACAGTCAGCACACGCAGAAAAAAAAAAAAAAAAAAGTGGTGGTAAGGGGGCTGGTGGTGAAAGGGGGGGGGGGCTAGTGAGGTGGGGGCTGGTGGGGGGGAAGGGTGGGGGGTGGGGGGGCTGGTGGTGGTGGGGGGCTGGTGGGGGGGGCAAGTGGCAGGGGGGGGTCTGGGGTCTGATGGATCAGAAAGAAAGAAAAGAAAGTTTAGTAAAAGTTTTTTTTTTTCCTAACTTTTCCCTTCTTTCCCTTCCTAACGGTGCCTCTCCCTCACTGACCCTAACCTACCTGGGTGGCGATGGGTGCAGGAGGGTGATGGATTACGATTAGGGGGACTCAGGAGCTGGACGCTGGACGGTGCTGCACGGTCAGGGTGCTGGACAGGAAGAGGAGGGGAGAGAGGAGCGCAGGAAGTTTGAATCTCGCGCCTCTCTCCCCTGCACCAATCAGCACCCTGGACAGCGGCGTTCAGCACCAGGGCCAGCACCGCCTCTCCAAATCCTTGGACTGCGATAGGTGGTGTATAATTACGCCACCGATCGCAGTCTTTTTCCGGTTCATCGGGTCACAGGACACCCGAATGGACCGGAAACGCAGAAAACCGCAGGTCTGAATTGACCTGCGGTTTTCTGCGATCGTCGATACGGGGGGGTCAAATGACCCCCCCCTGCATTGTTACGGGATGCCGGCTGAATGATTTCAGCCGAAATCCCGTTCCGATTAACCCCCGCGGCGCCGGAATAGCAAATTAAAGCCATGACGTACCGGTACGTCATGGGTCCTTAAGGATTCGGGAACCATGCCGTACCGGTACGTCCTAAGTCCTTAAGGGGTTAAGGGGAAACATGTAAATGTGTTGGAATGGCCTAGTCAAAGCCCAGATCTCAATCCAATAGAAAATCTGTGGTCAGACTTAAAGATTGCTGTTCACAAGCGCAAACCATTCAACTTGAAGGAGCTGGAGCAGTTTTGCAAGGAGGAATGGGCAAAAATCCCAGTGGTAAAATGTGGCAAGCTCATAGAGACTTATCCAAAGTGACTTGGAGCTGTGATTGCTTTAAAGGTGGCTCTACAAAGTATTGACTTTAGGGGGGTGGAATAGTTATGCACATTGACTTTTTCTGTTATTTTGTCCTATTTGTTGTTTGCTTCACAATAAAAAAATAAAATCTTCAAAGTTGTGGGCATGTTCTGTAAATTAAATTATGCAAATCCTCAAACAATCCATGTTAATTCCAGGTTCTGAGGCACCAAAACATGAAAAAAGTCAAGGGGGGGGGGGGGGGTGAATACTTTTGCAATGCACTGTATGTATCTGTTTTGTGAGCTGCTAATGCTTGTTGGTGGATGAAATGATCATCTCCACTAGTGGTCTGTCTAGGCCAGGAATGCTCAACCTGTGGCCCTCCAGCTGTTTCAAAACCACTCCCATCATTCCCAGACAGCATACAGGTATCAGCCTACAGCAGGGCATGGTGGGAGTTATCGTATTACAACAGCTGGAGGGCCACAGGTTGAGCATCCCTGGTCTATGCCATCTGGAGCCTGTTTTCCTGCCCTCACATAACTATTGCTCCCAACACCTCCCAACAGCTAGGTCAGAATGGTCTAGATGGTGGACAACTAGTTGAAACAACCATTTTTCTTTTCTCTAACGATGTGGTCTCTCTCAAAGTGTGTCAACTTAGCAAAATGAGTTTGAGCATGTCAGAGGCATAGCTAGCAGTTCATTTTCTCTTACCAAGAAGTACACTAACTAGAAGTAGTCTGTGATGGGCTTTTTATAGGGCAGCAGGGAAAGCTATTTTTCCCTCTTGTGGCAAGGTCCAGTGTCTAATCAGATCAAAACTGTAATGGTCTCACTGAAAAGTAACAGCTTGCCGATTTTTGCAGCAATCCAACATTTCTATACACTTTATTCCCTATTGCAAAATGCTTTTACTTTAAAAAAAAAAAAAAAAAAAGTACAGAATATGATTGGTGTAGTCACAAATATGCTATAAAATGCATTTCTTACCCTGCATCCTTAATGCCATACAAAAGAAAAGTTCAAAATAATGCCAGTATATCAAGTTTCTGTTCACCCCACTTCCTAAGAAACAGAATAAAAGTGATTCTACATATGTACCCTAAAATTATGGCTCTCAAAATATGGTGACAAATTTTAAACTGTACTGCCTCACAGAATAAAGTTAACCTATATACACTACATAGTGAATCTTGTAAAAAACGAAAGCTTATTTTAACAAAAAGTTTTTCAATACTTTAAATGAACTCTAAAACTGTGGCATTACAGCTTAAAACTGGTCCCACAAAAACAAGTCCCCTTATGGCTGTGTGTATACAAAAATTACAGTTATTTCTTTTGGAACAAAGATATTAAGCCTTAATGACTGGGCGATTATAAATTTTTTCATATTTTTTATTCCAGCATTCCCAAGGCCATAACTTATTTATTTTTCCATTCACATAGCCGTATGAGGGCTTGTTTTTTGTAGGACAAGTTGTGCTTTCTAAAGGATCCATTCACATTTGCATACAATGTAATGGGAAGCAAGAAAAAATTCCAAATGGGTTGGAATTATAAAAAAAAAAGCACAATTCTATCACAGTATCATGGGTTTTGTTTTTACAGTATTTCCTATGCAGTAAAACTGATCTGTAATTTTCACTCAGTACAATAACACCACATATGTAAAGGTTTTTTCTTTTGCGTTTTCATACTGAAAAAAATTACATTTTTTTCCTTTTATGTGTGGCAATCTGTACTTTGTATTGATACCATTTTGAGATATGTATGACATTTTGATCACTTTTTATTCAATTTTTTGTTGAGGGTGAAGAGACCTAAAAATGGTGAATTTACTATTCTGACTTTTTTTTTTTCAGTTTTGCCATGTGGGATCAGTATTTTAATAGTATGGGTGATGCCCATGATGCTTATTTTCTTTTAAATTGTTTATGTATTTTTATTTTTATTTTGGGGTAAAGGGGGTGATTTGAATTTTTATATATCTTTAATATTTTTTAAAATATTTTTTCCTTTACACTTTTTAATAGTTCCCCTAAGGAACTATAGAAAGCAGTCATTAAATGTCTTCTCACATAGACTCCAAGCATTAGCATTGGCTGGTAAATTGAACAAATACTATAGCAAAACTCCAACAGGCAAATTTGTCTTAACAATGCAGCATTTCTCTCACAATGTGATGGGAGGCAAAGTGGAAGAGTGTGCTGGAAGTCGGACCCCTGTCAATATCATATTGATGATAGGTCATCAATAAACTAGTGCTGCAAAACCCCTTTTTTTTAATTAATTATCTTTATTAATTGATGTATCAAAACAGATTACAATACAAGAAGGATTAAATAAATAATCCCTAGCTTCAATGTATTTTCCCTACACCCACCCCCCTCCCCATACCTGTGATGCGTCCAAAAAAAAAAAGAGAAAGGAAACAATTATCACAGCTAATCAGGTCCTCCAACCACCCCATATCTTAGTCCACTTCTCATCAGCTTCCCTCTGTTTATAGATGATTTTCTCATAGTTTTTTACCTTATTAACTAGGTCCATACATACATTTATATCTGGAGTATATTGAACAAACCAAGTCCGACTGACCAAAACTCTGTACCAACATTAGTATCCTACCTAGGAAGATCTTTTGATACTTATGGTTTTTTGTTTTGGAAAAAAAAAAAACTTTAATTAGCATGATTACTCAGCTCACCATACAATTATATAAAGTTAGTATAAATAAGCTTTACAAGATGGAAACCTGTGTTATACTAGCATAACTGTAGGCAAAAATTAAATGCACACCCTTTTGACCAGAATTTTAAAGCTATTCTTTCCCTCAAGCCTCATCACCTACAGGATGTCATTCCAGAGATCACCCACTGTCTTCAGCAAGGTGGTAGCCTGTGCTGGCTAGGACAAATACATTATCAGTATTATCATGAACCAAACTGGAGAATTTCAACCACTGCAAATTTGTCTTAATACAGCATTTCTCACACAATGTGAATGGAGGCAAAGAGGAAGAGTGTAGTTTTCTTTGTAGAGGTAAAAATAGGGTTGCACAGTAAACATTATGGGGGTCATTTATTAAGACCGGCATTTTAGATCTACGCTCACGTTAGATCTACCAAAGTTATGTAGAGGCGCCAGCCATCCTGCGCCAGTTCTAAATGTAAGATTGCTTCCTTGCTGGCTTAAATTTAGACCATTTTCTACACCTAAACAGGTGTGGAAAATAATGAATGAGACGGGTCCACCGGCCCGTCCCCTTCACCGCCCATGCCACACCCTCTTTTATAGACCTGGCGTGAGGGGGGGTAAGATCATGGATTGTGGCGTAAATAATCTTTGCACCTCAATCTGCACCAGATATAAAAGCCAAAAAACTGGCACATATCTGATAGTAAATGACCCCCTATGTATATTTAAAAATGTATTAAAAGACAAGGATTTGAATTATGTATTCAGGATGCCCGTTCTTAAACATTTCTTGTTCTTTGCTATTTGTGCAAAATTCAAGGTTGTCAACTTCTGGCAATAATCGTAAACTCTCTGAACTGATCAAAGATTTATAATTTTTTTGCTCCAATTTTCACAGTATTTAGCGTTCTCTAGCAGTTTATTTTATTTGCATAAAGTGTGAAAAAACTTTAGAATAATCAGTGGTTTTTCTTTACTAGTTTTTAATCTAACCTCAAATACTGTCTTTAATCAGTGCCATAAATAAAGTACTGATGAGAAAGTCCTATAGTAGGATAAATGAAAATTGAATTTTAAGCTTTAACTAAGTATTCCCCAGTTTTAAATGCACTACTATTTAGAAACCAAAAAGGTTTCTAATTATAGTTGTATAAATGCATTAGCAAAGATTGAGTTTGTGCAGCTGTGTACAATCTTCTCTTTATTGTGAAACAAAAGATGTAAAATCAGCTTCTGAAGACAGAACATTTATTAAATTTTTTTTGCAACCTTAAGTTATGTCCCTGTTTAACATTGGATGTTCTCTGAAGCATAAAATGTAAATTCAAATAGGGATGGGACCTCGACTGACTTATAGTCAGCATTCACTTCACATTACATGATGACCAGAGCCAAAAGAATTAGACCAAATTACAAGGACATTAAACCTAAAAGGTAAACACGGGACATTTTTGTATTCATTGTATTTTCTGTCCCTTGGTCAAAGCAGATTATTTTTCTGCTTTTGATTACATACTTCAGTGAGTTCATGTTTGTCTACCCAGAGGGGGCAATGCTTACATTTAAAAGTTTAATTGCTTCTTTTGGTTTATATTGATATTCATTTATATATGGGAAGTTATTAACATCTTCTGCTGGATTTCAATAGGTTTGTTTAATATTTCTGAGTGCATTTATATATTAAACTATTGTGTTTATTAGCTATGCAAACAAAGACGGTGTTGGTATAAGCTCCTAAACATCAGTCTTTCCCTTATATATGAGGAGTTAGTCCAGTATGAGCATTGTCCATTCCTTCAGTAAAATTTTTTATATTTATGGAGCTATGAAAATAAATTCATATTACTATATAGTTTTGGTGGAAAGAGAAAAAAAAATTATATTATTATAAGAGTCATTTGATTTTTAAAAATTATTTAATCTGCCCAATGAATCAATAATATATAGGGGTTACCATTATTAAACTTTAGCTGGGAGATGCAGATAAGATGAAAAGTGAAAGTAGGAGATGAGGCCAGGATGGTGGGTGATAAAGTGGTTAAGACAATATAATGTTCAAAGTCTCTTGAGCACCACTCCTGTTAAAAGGGCTGTGCAGCGCTAGTATACTGATGACCTAACCTCTGTATAGTGTAAAACAGTTGTAGAGCAGCACTAACGGACGTTATGACCACACTGATATGCAACAGCCGAGCCATGACAGCAGATCCTCAGCAGACCAACGCATAGTGTACAAAAAGAGCAGTGGCGTCACCGGGGGGGGGGGGGGGGCCAGAGGGGGCCACGGCCTTCCCTATATCACGCTGTGCCCCCCAACTAAAATGCCCCCCCCCGGGCACAGGGAGATGAGCGCTTCCATTGCGCTCATCTCCACAGTAATCTGCCTGTGCTGCGGCGGGGCAAGGGAGGGAGAGGCGTGTCCCTTCCCCTTCCTCTGATAGGCCGCCGGCCAAGTGCCTGCAGCCTATTAGAGGCCGGCGCAGGCGGCGCGATGACGTCATTGCGCCGCCTGAGCCATACAGCGCGGGACACTGGCCGGAAGAGGCCTGCATCGCATCGCTGACACTGAGGTAAGTATAATTTATTTTAATTTTTTTACAATAGTGTTACTGGCACATTGGGGCGCTTATTCCAATACTGGCACATGATGAGCGGGGGGGCTTGATGGCACATGATGGGGGGCTTAATACTGGCACATTATGGGGGGGCTTAATACTGGCAGTGGCACGTTATTGAGGGCACTTATTACTGGCACATTATTGGTGGGCACTATAGGGGCATCTACTGAGGCCACAAAGAAGGGGTATTTTATATGGGGGGCTCTGTACAGTAGCATTTTATACTGGGACACATGGTGGGTACTATGGGGAAGGGGGGAGAGGAGTACTATGGAGTCATCTACGGGGGGCACTAAGAAGGGGTATTTTATAATTGCAAATTATGGGGGACACTGAGGGCATCTACTGGGGCACGATATATGGGGAATTTTATACTGGTACATTATGGGGGGCACTAGTAGGAAGGGGGAGAGGAGCACTATGGGGGCATTTACTGGGGGCACTATATAGGGGTATTTTATACTGGCACATTATGGGGGACATTAGCTCAACTGGGGGCATAAGGGGGTATTTTTTGCATTGTCACATTATAAGGAGAATTATTTCTTCTGGGGGGCATTATGGTGGGTTTTATTACTCCCACATGGTATGACCCCCTAGTAGCATCACGAGCCTCTCCCTGCTCTGCTATCCCTCTGCCCCTTCTCCAAATCCTTATTATGAAATCTCTCTCATTAAGATAAAACACATCAGCTCCATCGAGCCCCTGGCCAAAGTGTTGAAGTTGTGTCCGAGATCCCCAAGGGCCAAGCCAAGTAATTGTATGTTTTCATGTGAAATATGTTTATGTTATAGACATATAGCATACACTGTGCCACACAATATACAGTATACCTCTACACTGTGCCACACAATGTACAGTATACCTCTACACTGTGCCACACAATATACAGTATACCTCTATACTGTGCCACACAATGTACAGTATACCTCTACACTGTGCCACACAATATAAAGTATACCTCTATACTGTTCCCCACAATGTACAGTATACCGCTGCACTGTGCCACACAATGTACAGTATACCGCTACACTGTGTAGTCTGTTCTATAAGCACCCTTGTTCTGTTGCGGCGGGCAGAAAATAATCTGGAAGTGCCCCTCCCGAGACCAGGCTCTGGATCCGCCACTGGTCTGGACTGCTCACAGGAGTGTACATTTCTTATAAACTGTAATCCGTATCCTCTGACCTGCAGAAATCAGCACTCGCTCGATAACTAACAGGCAGTACCTGTACGCTGTAGCCTGGCCCTGTTACCGAAGCTAGCCGAGTGGTGTTAGGTTAAGGTACTAGCAGAGATGAGCGGCCGCTTAATCCTGATTTAAAGCTAAAGTTACTGCAGGATATGGATTACAGTTTAGAAATGTCAAATGTACACTCCTGTAAGAGGTGGGGAGGGGGGATCTGTGGATGACACTGTTATAGGGAGGGGAATCTGTGGATGACACTGTTATGGAGGGGGAAATGGGGATGACACTGTCATGGGGTGGATCTGTGAATGACACATATAGCATAAGATGCTATATACGGTATGTGGCATCCACATATCCCCCCTCTATAAAAGTGTCATCCACAGACAGCAGGACTTTTCTTCCCTGTTGCGGTTTTAGGTATTGGGTAAAGTATCGCAGCATTTCTAAGCGTACTTGTGTAAATGTATAGCTGCCCCCCCCCTACTTTTGTCCTGGCCCCCAGTGTGCCCCCCCCCCCCCATAATTTGAAAGCTAGAGACGCCACTGAAAAAGAGGCCATGGCAGCATCTTCAGTGAGTTCTTTATTGGACAAGCTTCACAGAATGTGTGCCATAAAACCAGACAGCAACTTTTGGGCTACATGGTAGCCTTTATCAAGCTTGTCCAATAAAGAACTCACTGAAGATGCTGCCATGGCCTCTTTTTTTACACTAACCTCTGTATAGGTCATCATTATCAGATAGGCAGGGGTCTGGCTCCCAGCAACCCTGGCGATCATCTGTTTGAAGAGACCAATGCACTTGTGCGAACACTGTGGCCGTCTCACAGTTTAACTGCATGCCATTTAACATGTAGCAGTAGTACGGCGTCATTACAACTGTTCATCCCATTCAAGTGAACATATACATGTGTATGTTAGGAAAAGTGAACTGCAAGCTTAACAAGATTGAAATGCATGTTATACTAGCATAACTATTAGCTAAATTTAAATGCTCACCCTTTTGACCAAAATATTAAAGCCATACTTGCACTCAAGCCTCATCACCTGCAGGTTGTCATTCCAGAGATCACCCACTGTCTTCTGCGAGATGGCAGCTGAAGCCTGTGGTGGCTAGGACGAGGTAGAAGCTGAAGCCTGTGGTGGCTAGGACAAATAAATGATCAGTGTTATTCTGAGACAAACTGGAGAATTCCAACCACTGCGTTGTTCGCGACGACCCACTTATCTAGAAACCAAAAATGTAATGTTTGTACAGCCTAGAACTAAGGTACAGTACAGAGAGAAATTTTGAGAAATGTATCTTAAAAACATTTTTGGAGACAAAGGCCCAAATTTGCGAATAGTAATGGACGAACATCGGTTGGGATGATTCGCAAACGCACGTTCGCGATCAAATGTTCACGAACCGCGCTTTCGCAGCTGGCCCCATTCACTTTAATGGCAGGCGAACCTGAAAAACCTTCAGGTCATATATTTGCAGCCAGCAAACACTTACTAGAAGTACACAAATAGTCCCACAACATGGACAGTGACATACCAGAAGTAGATCATTGGCAAAAATTCCCACAAAAAATATGTATTTTAATCAGGGGCCATTTTTATGCATCTTAAAAGGGAAACTCTTAAAAATGTGCTCTGCTGGAGCCTAGAAATGTACAGTTGCAAGAAAAAGTATGTGAACCCTTTGGAATGATATGGATTTCTGCACAAATTGGTCATAAAATGTGATCTGATCCTTATCTAAGTCACAACAATAGACAATCACAGTCTGCTTAAACTAATAACACACAAAGAATTAAATGTTACCATGTTTTTATTGAACACACCATGTAAACATTCACAGTGCAGGTGGAAAAAGTATGTGAACCCTTGGATTTAATAACTGGTTGAACCTCCTTTGGCAGCAATAACTTCAACCGTTTCCTGTAGTTGCAGATCAGACGTGCACAACGGTCAGGAGTAATTCATGACCATTCCTCTTTACAGAACTGTTTCAGTTCAGCAATATTCCTGGGATGTCTGGTGTGAATCGCTTTCTTGAAGTCATGCCACAGCATCGCAATCAAGTTGAGGTCAGGACTCTGACTGGGCCACTCCAGAAGGCGTATTTTCTGCTGTTTAAGCCATTCTGTTGTTGTTTTACTTCTATGCTTTGGGTCGTTGTCCTGTTGCAACACCCATCTTCTGTTGAGCTTCAGCTGGTGGACACATGGCCTTAAGTTCTCCTGCAAAATGTCTTGATAAACTTGGGAATTAATTTTTCCTTCCCTGATATCAATCCGTCCAGGCCCTGACGCAGCAAAGCAGCACCAAACCATGATGCCCAACCACCATACTTCACCGTTGGGATGAGGTTTTGATGTTGGTGTGCTGTGCCTCTTTTTCTCCACACATAGTGTTGTGTGTTTCTTCCAAACAACTCAACTTTGGTTTCATCTGTCCACAGAATATTTTGCCAGTACTGCTGTGGAACATCCAGGTGCTCTTGTGCAAACTGTAAACATGCAGCAATATTTTTTTTGGACAGCAGTGGCTTCCTCTGTGGTATCCCCCCATGAAATCCATTCTTGTTTAGTGTTTTACACATTGTAGATTCGCTAACAGGGATGTTAGCATATGCCAGAGACTTTTGTAAGTCTTTAGCTGGCACTCTAGGATTCTTCTTCACCTCATTGAGCAGTCTGCGCTGTGCTCTTGCAGTCATCTTTACAGGACGGCCACTCCTAGGGAGAGTAGCAGCAGTGCTGAACTTTCTCCATTTATAGACAATTGGTCTTACCATGGACTGATGAACAGCAAGGCTTTTGGAGATACTTTTATAACCCTTTCCAGCTTTATGCAAGTCAACAATTCTTAATTGTATGTCTTCTGAGAGCTCTTTTGTGCGAGGCATAATTCACATCAGGCAATGCTTCTTGTGAAAAGCAAACCCAGAACTAGTGTGTGTTTTTTATAGTGCAGGGCAGCTGTAACCAACACCTCCAATCGCATCTCATTGATTGGACTCCAGTTGGCTGACACCTCACTCCAATTAGCTCTTGGAGATGTCATTATTTTAGGGGTTCACATACTTTTTCCACCTGCACTGTGAATGTTTACATGGTGTGTTCAATAAAAACATGGTAACATATAATTCTTTGTGTGTTATTAGTTTAAGCAGACTGTGATTGTCTATTGTTGTGACTTAGATGAAGATCAGATCACATTTTATGACCAATTTGTGCAGAAATCCATATCATTCCAAAGGGTTCACATACTTTTTCTTGCAACTGTATATCCTATCGGTTTGATGTATACAAATGTCCACGTTTTTGTATCCTACAGATTAAAAAAATGCATACGTTAATGTAATTTTTTTTCTACCATGGAACTGTATGGTGAACAGACGCCACTTTATAGCATCAGTCTGAGGCCTCTGTTAACGCATACATTTATGGTATGCATTAAATGGATGGCAAAAATAGGATGTGAATCCAGCCCTAGTGTCAGAATAAGCCCAGTACACAGCAAAGCAGCATGGCGGAGAGGGGAGGACTGTGTTTCCCAAGGATCATTTTCTACTGGGAAACATAGGGCACAGTAAATTACACTAGAATCTATATAATATATATAAGATACATGCCCTACCCCCGAATAATAATACCATTATGTGGTCATTATATAGAAATACATCTATGTTAGGCGTATTTCTGACAGATTGTGGCGCAAAAGTCCTTAGCACCACAATCTGCATATTTTTCCCGCTCATGCCAGGTCTAAAAAAGGATGGCGTGGGCAGGGAAAGGGATACAGTTATGGCCATCCAGCTATTGAATACCACCGCCATACATTGACCAGATAGCACCTCTGTACAGTGACAGGATAACACCGCCATACCATGACAAGAAAAAAGGGTATAAGAGGGCACAGTACAGGGAATGACTAGAGGCACTTTACAGGGTGTGTTAAGAGGGCACAATGCAGGGTATAAGGGGGCACAGTACGGGGTGGGAGGCACAGTCACATGACCCTGTGACATTAAAAGGTCCTTATGGTGAATGTGGTTCATACGCCACCATAATGAAAAGCAGAGGAGTGAGACAAGGGTGTGATTATGTGTCTAGAGATAAGAAAATGTAACTGTTGGCCATTATAGGACACTCGACGAGAGCAAGCCAAGAGTTCCATGGCAAATTGTGCCAGCTCTGGCCATAGGTCAAGCCTGCACACCCAGTAGTCAAGGGGTTCCTTGCTTCTCAGAGCATCCACATTGGC
Organism: Bufo bufo; assembly: GCF_905171765.1. Classification (NCBI taxonomy): domain Eukaryota; kingdom Metazoa; phylum Chordata; class Amphibia; order Anura; family Bufonidae; genus Bufo; species Bufo bufo. The sequence continues at coordinate 454,486,291 of NC_053391.1, forward strand.
CGTTAACCCGATGTAGTCGGACACCTGTCGGTCTAGGGGTTCCCTGAGGCTGGATCCGGAGGGCGGCTGTCGATGGGTTGTCTACAAAAATGATCTCATATCCGAAGTGATGAACACATCTTCAATCCGCCCTCGTTTTGCAGGTGCGATAGGATTGCTACCCGCACCTGTTTCGCTGTGGGTGGAAATTCCTCTGCCATCACCCACAACAGGAGAATGCAGCATCTCTCGCAGCAAGGCCTGGATATGCTGCATTCTGAAAGCACTCTGTGATGCTAGTAAAATGTCCACCATTTTGTGTTTGTAACAGGGTCTAAGTATGTTGCCACCCAGTACAGGTCCTTGACCTTTATGGTTTTTATACAGGGTTCCCTATTCAAACACTGTAGCATGAAAGCCCCCATTTGCACTAAATTGGACGCGGTGGAGCGCCCTTGCTCATCGCCCAGGAGAATGTCATCCTCGGTCTCCTCCCCCCAGCTACGGACAACACCAGGTATTCCTGAAAAGTTTAAAGCTTGCTCTTCTTGCTCCTCCTCTTCTTCCTCCTCCCCCCAGCCACCATCTTCCTTTGACTCTTTTTCAGACTTCTGCCGACTTGTCTCAGATGGATTAGCACCCCTCTGGGAATTCATTCAGCATTGCGACTTCCTCATCTTCCAGTTCCTGCTCCTTGACGGCTTGATCAAGGCCACAACGCAATGCACGCTCCAAAAAGGTGTAAGGTACAATGTCACTGATGGTGCCCTGGCTGTGACTAACCAGCTTGTTAAACTCATCAAATGACCACAGAAGTCTGCATGCGCCGCGCATGAGCAGCCACTGGTGCGGTGAAAAGAAACCAAGCTCCCCAGAACCTGTCCTGCCGCAGAGTTCGTACAGGTAGTCGTTAACTGCATGTTTCTGCTGGATAAGCCTATCAAGCAAATACAAGGTGGAGTTCCAGCGCGTCAGGCAGTCACAAATCAGATGTCTGATGGGCAAGTGGTGTCGCCGCTAAACGTCAGCAAGGCAAGCCATGACCATGTAAGATCTTCTAAAATGGCCAGATATTTTCCTGGCCTGCGGCAAGACATCCTGGACCCTGGGGGTATTTGTCAATGAATAGCTGCACGACTAAGTTCAGGACGCGTGCCATGCACGGCACATGTGTCATTTTGCCCCATTTAGGCGCGCTCAGCAGATTGGCACCGTTGTCGCAGACCACTTTACCAACTGCTAAATTGAGCAGGGTTAGCCACTGATCGGCCTGCGACCGCAGAACTGAAAGCAGTGCAGGATCGGTGTGGCTCTTGGCTTCCAGGCACAACAGCCGCAGCACAGGATGGAAACATCTCACCTGGTACATCGAATAGGTTCTGGGGAGCTTGGGGGGTGCAGCGGAAGAGGTGGAAGCAGTGTAAAAGGAGGAGTCAGCCGAGGAGAAGACGGAGGATGGAGTAGGAGGAGAAGGAGGAGGCAGGCCTGCATGCAAACTGTGGCGGTAACACCAAATCCACACGGGTGCCATGCGTTACATGCTTGACGGCCATCAGAAGGCTCACCCAGTGGGCAGTAAAAGTTATGTATCTTCCCTGCCCATGTTTGCTAGACCACGTGTCTGTGGCAAGATGTCTCTTGGCACCGAAACCGTGTGCCAGAGCTATATTAACTTGCCGCTGAACAAGGCCATATAGTTCAGGGATGCCCTTCTGGAAGAAATATTTCCTTCTGAGGACCTCCCATTGCGGTGTGCCAATAGCCACAAATTTTCTAAAGGCCTACGAGTTTATCAATTTATATGGCAGTAGTTGGCGGGCTAGCAGTTCTGACAAGCCAGCGGTCAGCCGTTGGGCAAGAGGATTATCCGGTGTTGTAATTTTTTTACACTCGAACATTTGGGCCACGGAAGCCTGTCTTGTGCCAGATGAGCACGATGACAGCACAGTGGAAGTTGGAGTGGAGGACAAATGGGAGGAGAGAGGAGAAGGAGAAAAGGCAAGACATTGAGCACCGAGTGTGGCTTTGTGAGTTCTGATGGCGTTGCTCCCACTGGGCTCGGTGATGGGAGGCCAGGTGCCTTCTTAAGGCGGTCGTCCCTAGGAGAGTGTTGGGCTTACCGCGACTTACGCGTTGACAGCACAGGGTGCAGATAGCAACACTATTGTCAGCAGCTGACACGTTAAAAAAAGCCCACACTGCGGAGCCATGTGCCGGCGTCCTGGGAGCACAAGATATGACAGTGCATGGTGGATGGCTCGCTCCAGATACATTTGCAGTCTGCTTTTTGCCTCCTGTGCACTGCGAGTTCTGTCTGCTTCTCCTCCTCATCTGCTGCTCAGTCTCTCCCTCTGAACCCCCCTCCTCTTCCTCTCTTGTGGGCACCCAAGTGACGGCCATCGACACGTCATCATCATCACCTTCACCACCACTGACAGAGATCTCGGAGTAGGCAGCAACCGCGGGGACCACCCTTCTTGGGCTGATGTGGGTACGGTCATCAGACTGCTGGGTGGCGGCCATTGCTACCTTCTCTTCCTAATCCGATGCCAAGAATGGCTGCGCATCGTTAAGGTCTGGGAATGGATGGGAAAATAATTCCTCTGACTCGAGTGGAGGGGCTATGGTGGTGGTGTCTTTGGGGGTGCACAGAGCAGAGAGTGAGGAGGGTGGAGATGCAGAGGATCAGGAGGGTGCAGAAACAGAAGGCTGAGTGAGCCACTCAACCGACTCTGGTGGTTCCTTTAAAAGTAATCAAACGCACCTTCTCCAATTTCCCACTTAGGCTTTGGCCTGGCACACCTGCCCGACCCCTACCACCCCTGCGGAATGGCCTGCCTCTTCCTGTGCCTGTTATTTTCAAAATAACCCTGTGCCAAATACCCTAGAGAAAAGCAGTATTTGTGGAAGCTTATATATGGCAGGCCTCAATGAGTTGACAACTGAAGCTGGTATATCACGCTCAAGCAGTAATTTTGTGGACCCAGGTATATGGAAAACCTCTATCACTATTTTGTGGAAGCTGATATATGGCAGGCCTCAATCAGTATTTTCTGGAAGCATGCAAATGCACTAAAACTTACTATGTTAGAAAGTATATTATAAGTATATCACACCCCTCTGTGCATCACACCTATCGATAGCACAACATTACCAGTCCTTAAAAGGACTTTTGTGGGCCTATTAGCTAGCGTTTGGTGTCCCTAATTTCCTCACAGCCTGTCCCTGTTCCAAAATGCAACCTCTCCTTACACTGGCAAAACACAATGTAAAATGGCTGCCAGATCGGGTTCTGTTATAGGGTTGGATGTGTGCCCATTTGCTGAAACATCTCAATTGGCTGTCCTGTCCCACCTGATGGATGTGTCATGGGTCAAAGTTCAGTACAATGCAATAGAATAAGACGCACGTGGACATATGTTTGCATGTTCGGGGCGAACCGCAAGGTCATCACTATTTGCGAATGTGAGTGCACCTATTTTGGTCTAAATAGTGCCAAAAACATTGCACAATTTGCTGCATCTAGGATTAGGGTAAGTTTCTGAAGCTTCTTGAAAAAATCCACATGGTTTCATGGGAAAGGGGCATGGTCTACAATGTAACATTTTGTGCGAAAATTGTGCCACAATTCTGGCGTACAAATGTATCCCAAAATAAACCAATCAATAGTTGGTGTAGCATAATACAAAAGTGTCTGACTATAGTATACGCCTGACTTATCATCCAGCCTGAGCCACTATGATATATATCAGGTACAAGACATTATAATTCCATATGGTCCTGTGAAAGAAGCAGTGGCCATAACAGGGAATCACACCGCAAATCCACAGTGGACATGTTTGTCTGAAATTAGCCTTACAGTCCAAAAAACACTTAAAATGTTATCGGTCCCACAACAATTTTCTCTTTGTTTGTAGTCTATGTTGTCATAATAACCTACATTTAATGCAGGGACGTCGCTAGTCATGTAGATTCGGGGCCTGGGCCCTGGACTACAAGAACATTGCCCCAAATTTCTGACAGATGTCTGTATGTTTCTCTGCAATGGCAGCTTCTTTCATAAATATTGAGTCACCAGTGTGGGGCTGCAGTGTGGCTCTAAATGACATCAGCAAGGGGCACATTAAACCTGAAAGGAGCTGCTACATTATGCCCCTGGCTGAAGAGCAATGAGGCCGGCCACCAGCTCCACACTGGTGTCTCAGTATCAGAGCAGGAAGCAGGGCTTGTGCTATGCCTCGCCCCTCACTCAGGCATAGAATCGGAGGACCGGACCCAGCCCTACAGGAGAATTTACCAGGACAAGCAGATTCCAGAGCTACTGCAGCCTGTCCTGCTGTAGCTGTCCAGGTCACCAGTGCTGCAGTGTGACAGGCCTTATAAAAATGGCCTCTGCCAGCCCAGCAGCAGCCACTACCATTGTGATTCCATGGAACAGCAGTGAGGTGTGTTGCACTGCAGGACAGCTTCATGTGGAGAACGTTCTGCTGCCTGCAACATCCTCCAGCATGACCGGTTTGGCATTGGGTCAGTAATGGTGTGGGGTGGCATTTCTTTGGAGGGCCGCACAGCCCTCCATGTGCTCGCCAGAGGTAGCCTGACTGCCATTAGGTACAGAGATGAGATCCTCAGACCCCTTGTGAGACCATATGCTGGTGCGGTTGGCACTGGGTTCCTCCTAATGCAAGACAATGCTAGACCTCATGTGGCTGGAGTGCATCAGCAGTTCCTGCAAGACAAAGGCATTGATGCTATGGACTGGCCCGCTTGTTCCCCAGACCTGAATCCAATTGAGCACATCTGGGACATCATGTCTCGCTCTATCCACCAACGTCACGTTGCACCACAGACTGTCCAGGAGTTGGCAGATGCTTTAGTCCAGGTCTGGGAGGGGATCCCTCAGGAGACCGTCCGCCACCTCATCAGGAGCATGCACAGGCGTTGTAGGGAGGTCATACAGGCATGTGGAGGCCACACACACTACTGAGCCTCATTTTGACTTGTTTTAAGGACATTAAATCAAAGTTAGATCAGCCTGTAGTGTGTTTTTCCACTTTAGTTTTGAGTGTGATCCAAATACAGACCTCCATGGGTTTAAAATTTGATTTCCATTTATTTATTTTTGTGTGATTTTGTTGTCAGCACATTCAACTATGTAAAGAACAAAGTATTTCAGAAGAATATTTAATTAATTCAGATCTAGGATGTGTTATTTCTGTGTTCCCTTTATTTTTTTGATCAGTGTATATATATATATATATATATATATATATACACATACACACACACACACACACACACACACCACACAGTAGATTATATTTTTTTTCCGGGGGTAGGCATGTGCCTTGGGGCTTGTGTCCCTGATCTTTAAGACCCTATCAACGACCCTGATTTAAAGGTTGTATTGTAAAGATACAGTATGCTAATAGTTTTGGTAATTGTCATTTCTAAACAGTGTTCTGTTACAATAGCAAATAATTTTTATGCCGTCACAATAGTGTTTGATTTTATTCCAAGCCAGTTTAAGATTGTGATGTCTCAAAAATATTTGCAATCTTTTATAAGATGTATTCCACTATAAAATCATGAGAATAGTGCGTCTTCCTAGACTGTAGTCAGTTTTGCTGACATCACGATAGTCTTACTTACTTTACCTATTTTGAAATATCATAACAGACTGTGGATTCTAGTTTGATGATGTCACAGTATTGCTTTTCTTTGCTCCTAGGCTGTTTTCCATTGTGATGTCACAAATCACTGTCTTTTCCAAATTTTCCATTGTAAAAATAGTTATAGCGTATGCCTTTATTTCTAGACTGTTTTGTTGTGATGATATATTGGCAGGTTTTGCTATCTATAAGTTGTGCTTATTTTGAGGATTTCACAGTAAACTGTCCTTACTTATTAATTTTATGTTTTAGTTGTTAATGTTACCATGTTCTGTTGTAATATCATAAGTGTGTATTTGATTTTTATCCCATTCTGGCCCTTTTTGAGGCAAGATGTCTCTTCCCAGTAAACCCCTTTAAAGTCAAATGAGGAGTTGGAAACTGACTTATTTCAAAGAAATGAAAATCAGGCATACTGTAATATAAAGTACGTAGTATATGGCAATGTACTTCTAGATCCAGCCCTATACCGGCCATTCATTATTTTAATTGCTCTGCTAAATTCTCTTTAGGTTGGCACTCAGGGATATATAATTTTGCAGGGTGCATGTCTCTTCTTCTTCTGCTCTCTTCCCAGTTCAGGGGGCATGCCCTTCTGTTGCAGCTGTCTCACTGTAATTGTCACAACTGGAAGTGAGCATCTGCGTCAACTTTAGTAGGTGTATGTGCATATTATTATACAGAGGTTGAATTAGTCGGGCAATTTGTTGCCAAATTGCCCTGGAAAGTTGTGGATGATATTATGGGGCACCCTAGGACTATAGGCAACTCATTTCATCTTTACCACCAAGCCTACATTAGTAATCTTAAAGTGACAGCAACATATATGGCTATGGGTTAACACATGGCTGTTGTTGGTAACCGTCTCTCTACAAACAAACCAAATTGTATACCTGGCGTCATTTGATTCTCTAACTTTCCTGTGTTGTGGACTAATCAAAATGCCATAAATTAGAATTTGATCCCAATTTTGGAAAAATTTGGTCGAAATTTAATTTGTTTTAAATCCATTAGCCTATCTCTAGTCCTAAGGGGGGACGGAAACATCAATGGCAGATCATACCTTGGTTTGTTTTATAACGCTTGTCCAAGAATATTCAAATTTGTTAGAAAAGGTGCCTCCATGTGTATCTTATGGTGTTCAGTAGGGTAGTCTTAGGTAAGTACATTGGTAACTGTGCTCCATTTATCTCCTCTTTAAAAAAAAATACTGTTCAGTTACATAAAGATTATTTTCTCATTATTGAAACACATTTTGAATGCTATGCTTTTATAACATTTTAGCAGTTCATTTCAATTAATTGAGGATAACTAACCCTATAAACTGTCCTATCACTTGGGCAGATATATGACAGATATATTACAGATATTTTAGTTCAACGCTTTTCCATTTTCAACTTCACCAGCATTTCTTATTTTCATTGACAATTTTGCTGCTTGTGATAGAAATTGCAATCTCCACTTCAGCAAAGAATGCCACAATGTAAGCAAAAGGCCATAAAGAAAAATGAAATAACCTGGATATAATATCCCTAATCAATCTGAGGGAAAATTTTGGCTCATGAATTATTTGAGTGCCTCAAACAGTTATAGAGCTAGATTCTACTTTGAAAAGGCAGAGAAATTATAATAGCTATTTAAAGAATGTGCTTTATGTTTCGAATAAAAAATATTTAAGATGTTTGCTCTTCACAAATGCCCGTGAACATGTAAAAGAACATTTTGTACAAATGCTTTTGTAAGTGACTATAAATTGAATAGTATAATGTATATTGTCTCAGCAATTATGCACATCAGGCATTTTTCTTTAAAGCACACGTTAAAATACAGTTCATTTAGTTACCATGGAGGTATTATCCAGGCATAATTCAATGAACAGAATTTAAATAAAAGACTAAAATAAATTGTCACAAAAAGATATATAATGCACTGAAAATCATAATGATTTAGCTTAGAATATCATTGCAAGCACTTTATACATGTTGATGAAAGTAATATTGTGTAAGAATTACCTTGTATATTGGGTTTTATTATACTGGTATTGTTCATCCACAAGAAAAAAAGTATGTTTTCCTAAATTCAACTCCTTTTTCAGATATGAGAAGCAATTCATGTTTTTTTTTTTTATTGATATGTTCGCTAGTAAGGCTGCATTCACACAACCACAACATGGCTTTGTGCTATATATTCAGTTCCAAAGACCAGATGACATTTTGTCATATAATGAAAAAAAGTCTCTTCTAAAACGGCAATATAAATTGAAAACAGGCATGTGTGATTCGGCATGACAGGATTCAACTCTGTCCACAGCACTTGATAGGGATATTTGGCTTGTGGGTGCAATTTCAGGATCAACCTAAAATGCACTCTAACCTTTACAGGTGAACTTAATGTGACCTCCTCTAAACGTTTAACTACACATGTCCAACTGTTCAATGTTTCAGTACTTTTTGCATGACCTGCTGTTCTCTAACATGAAGCTTAACGGCAGAATTCACATTAGGTGTTTGATCCATGAATTGCCCAGTACATTTCCAGGTTCAATTAGAATTTACATTTAAACAGTCCTCCTCATGCTGTTCACATTTTGACATCATGGGACCAAGACGACACCTAACAATTGATCAACAAGTACCTTGCCATTGGAAGGCTTCAAGCAGGGTGTTCTCAGATGGAAGTGGCCACTGAGCTTAGAGTGTCACAGAATGTCATCAGCAGGTTGCAACAGAGATACAGAGAGACGAAGAGTCACAAAAGTATAGAAGTGAATACCCTTTGGCCACATCCCACACTGAGGACGTCTTTATTGCGAACAATGCCCCGCGGAACCGGATAATGACTGCTACACAACTCTAGGTAAATTTAAAGGAGGTGAGAGGCACCCAAGTGTCATATCAGACAATTCAAAGCCATTTATATCAGAGCCGTCTGCGTGCTAGACGACCTACAAGGGTACCTGACCACACCACCAGGCACAGGCATCATAATCTTGCATGGGCCAGGGTGCATCTATGCTGGACAAGGGACTAGTGGACCTCAGTTCTGTTCAATGATAAGTCTATTCGCGCTGAGCAGAAATGATGGCCACCAACAATGTTGGAGCCGTCAAGGAGAGTGCTATGCATCAGCCACTGTCACCAGACAAGTCTTTGGTGGTGATGGTGTTAGTGTGGGCAAGTGTGTCTAGTCAATACAGAACTGTCCTACATTTTGTGAATGATAGTGAAAAGCCCATACTACTTGAATAACAATTAATCATTGTGCCTCTGCATGAACAACACCGGCCTAATTTAATCTTCATCTACGAGTTGCATCATTAGGGAACGGCTGCTAGAGATGGGGGTACTTCAAATGAAGTGGCCTGCACTTTTTCTAGACCTGAATCTCATTGAAAACATATGGGATCAGCTGAGTTGCTGGGTAGAGGCTAGAAACTCTGTATCCCATAACCTCAATGACCTGAGGGCTGCCTCAGCAGACAATTTAACTTGTGAACAGCATGAAACGTCGTTGTCAAGCTGTAATTGATGCTGAAGGCCACATGACAAATGGAAACATTTTTTGTGGGGGTATACCCACCCCTGGTTTTTGCTTCATTTGATTTTTTTTTAGATGAGGAACTCACCATTGCATACATCATTAATAATAATATCACTGTAGCCTGAACTTTTTACGTTTTCCATAAATTTTGCACGCAAGCCAAATATCCCTAACATTTTACGAATAGTATATGTGGATCTTTTTAACGTGCAGAAATGCAGCTTAAGTCCTCATTCAGACTGGTGGTATATTGCACCTGTCTGTCTATATTCTGAATATAAGAATCAAAACCCCCGTATTTTTACTGAACCAAACTTTAAGTGCCATAGAGCTCAGAGATGTTGTCTAAAACACAAATACAGTATATAATTTGTGCCAAATTGTTACTTTTAGGCATTAAAACTACAACAGATTTAAAAATGGTCCAAAACACAGGCCAAAGATAAAAGGAGTCATAAAATGAAGCACAATATTTGCATGGATTTATGAAAAATACTAGTTTAACTGCATGCCAAGACATCTACTGCATATATGTATATCACATATACCGTAGATAGACAGATAGAATTTTTGCATGAATGTTCATCCAGTCTGATTGCAACATGGATCAAGAAGGAATTATTGTCCCATTTAGGGCCCTTACATCTCCCAAAAGTCTGCAGTAGTTGTAATTACACTACATCACCACTACAAAGGAGATGACACATGGGTAAACTTTGAAGAAGCTGCGCTCGTGCAAGGGCAGCAGCCCCTTCAAACAGCTGATAGTCCATCATTATCAGATCAATGGATCGCGACTATCTTGATGACAGGCCATCAATATTATGCCATTGCTGGCTCACAGAATTAATTAGTTTTTCCTAATATTTTAGCTTCTGCTCTATTGAACTGAAGAAAAAACATATGTTCAGAATACAATACACATAATTGCAATAGACAAAACAACTATTTCTCTGGCAAAGACATGGTGATGACTCCATGTGGGCCATCGGGTAGCAGGCTCACAGTGGGCCTTTTGTTTACTTTAACTTTGGTTTGTCATTTAAAGAGCATGTTGACACAACCAATGCCTTCCCCTTCACCCAAGCCTAATGTACCCTACCATCTTTCCAAGGATTTCCTACTGCTAACTGCCCTGGCTATAGCCTTAAGAACATGTGATAGGCATGCCTACTTTATAATTTCCAATGCCACAGCTTAATTCTGGAATCCAAAGCTTAAAAGCTCATCCTACTGTATGTAACCATGGCTAAATGACACTACTGAAGCAATGAAGAGTAGGACACCTATTGAAGAGCTTGAAATGTAGGAAGATTAGCATTAGAGAGGAGCCAAGCAACTTCATATGCTACATCCGAAGTCGCTTTGTTAAAAAATTTGTTATAATACTGTACAGAGATTTATTAGAATGTATGGGCTTCGATGAGCCGAAGTAAGTTATTCACGAAGTCGCGCGAGACTTCATTGAATAACTTTGATAATTGATTATTATAGTGAAAAACCTTGGAACTGAACTCTGCTTCAGTTTCAAGGTACCACTCGGTACCAAGTTTTGAAGTGGTTTTTCACTGTAATAATCAATTACTGAAGTTATTCAGAGTCTCACACGAATAACTTCGGCTCAACGGAGCCCATACATTCCTATACTGTACGGAGACGAATCTCTGTACAGTATTATAACAATTTTTTTTTAGCGAAGCTGCTCCGGAAGTAGCATCCAAAGCTTGCCTCACTTATCTCTAATTATCATGTTTTCAATCAAATGTATTAGTATTTAAATATAATAATTAGGCATTATTGGGTTAGAAACGTTTTAATGTAGGCATTTACAAAACACACCCACACCCATTTTGGGTCCAAATTCAACTTTATTTTCAGTTGATGTATTTTCTTTTGTCTCAAACATATCAAGTCTTGATTATTGTAGTACATGCATTTGTAGATCATACACTGAAAACACCATTGTTACAGTTAAACCCATCAAAACATGAAAATACGTTTGTGCTTTCGACAGTTACAAAATTTGCATTAATAACCAAAAATGATAATGCAGGTTTTTACTACACCGTGTGGCTTACTGTAAGAGTCCATTCACACGTCCGCAATTTCTATGGTCCGTAATTCCGTTCCCGAAAAAAATAGAACATGTCCTGTTCTTGTCCGCAATTGCGGACAAGAATAGGCATATTCTACAGTGCCGGCAATGTGCGGTCTGCAAAATGCGGAACGCACATTACCGCTGTCCGTGTTTTGCGGCTCCGCGGCTCCATGGATCCGCAAAACACATTGCGGACGTGTGAATGGAGCCTAAGGCATTGGTTTATCCTCCTACTTAGAAAACCATAATGAGAAAATACTGAACTGAATAATAATTAATGTGGAATAATATTGATATATTATCCACTTAATTTGTCCACAAAGTTCAAAAACTCTTCACAATTAAAAGTGGGCAATTATATTGCATATTTGCCTATGTGCAACTATTTTCTAATGCATCAATTAACTGTTGCATAGACTTATCTCAAAGTGTATGACTTCATGTAAAGTATTAGAAATAATGCTATTTTTTCTTGAATACAGCAGGGATCATTAATTCCACCAGCCCTTCATATACAGCCATGGATTAATTAGATCAGTGTAACTGCTGAAATGGTAATCTTCTCTTGTAGTTTATGAATTCCATTGCAATACAACATGGGACACCAACAGATAAGTCATTCCAATTGTAGTGGAAACAATCATCATGGGAAATCCCAACCTGAAACAGAAGAAAACATTTTTTTTTCAGTAGGATTCAATCATCTATGGTATGGTAAACATTGCCCTATTATTTATTTGAAGGTATCATAAATACATTTTGACTGAGGATGTAGCTATTGTCTTGGGGAATAGTAGATCAACTACTGGGCAGTATATATTTTGTGTCTTTGACGACTAGTTTTCAGAAACGATTATCATACTATATGTTTTTATTATAACTTAAAAACACCCAAGATTTCTAACAAAACTAAAAAAATAATAAAAAGTTAGCCTCAACTTATAGATGCTTCAAAAACGTGACGCTCTTTCTCAACACCATATTTCTCAATGTATTTACACCAGACAACTGACAAATACATTGATGATTCTCCTCATATGATTCTAAATCGCCGTTTCACTTCACATATTACAAATATGGCTGCAGCCACCACTAGGGAAAAATAAGCAAATAGGAATTTATTAAAGGATTAAAGTGTTTCAGATCAGTTAACCCCTTTGCGTTTAGTGCAATACTATTACATTAGAAAGTGAAGGCAGTTATTGATGTCTGCCATAATAGTACATCACAGTGACAGAGCGGGTTCAGAAGCTGTGCACATACCGTGGCTTGAGGGTGCCAATTGTATTATACAGCTGGCACCTGGATCTCACTGCTACAATTGGAGATAACTCAGATCCTGGCAGTCTAGCCCCACAGATGTCATGGTCTATAGCGACTGCGGCATCTGAGAGGTTAGGCCAATGGAGGAAGCTCCCTCTGTCCTCTGATTGGAATCCCACAAATGCAATAGTGGGTGCTGGATCCTTTTTGATCTTACAGAAATATTACATCATCTAGTACAAGCGATCAACTGATTGCAGGTTCAAGTCACACAAAAAAAAGCGAACACTTGAATTAAAGGGATTGTCAGTTATTTTTTTGTTCTTTCTATGTTCCTAACTGGGCAAATATAACAGCTTTCCAATTAACTCACTTTATCTCCAGTGGCTGGTTTCTCAGATTTGACAGAGGGTCACATGACCTGTGATGTCAGCTTCTCTCCCTGCTCTGATAAAAGTAATTTACAAGCCTGTAAACAAGACGTCACTGCTGGCCACGCCCCCCTTCACTGCCGTCTGCTCTCTCTCCTAGGATTCTTAACCCCTTCAGCTGCACACACTGGGTATCTGCAGCAGTGACAATTCTGGGCACAGGAGCTGAAGGACTAGAGAGAGCATTGCACAAGAAGGTAGGGGGAAGATCCTGTGTGTATAAGCAGTGTCATTATACAGGTGGGACTTGTAGTTCTACACATACAAGTTGCTGTCGATTCTCCCAGCACTCAGGGCAGCTCTTGTATCCACTCCCTTAGCAGTGTCATTATACAGCTGGGACTTGTAGTCCTACATATACAACATGCTGCTGAGTCTCCCAGCAGGCAGACATGTCACTCAGGGCAGCTCTTGTATACACTCCCTTAGCAGTGCAGAGGCAGAGATGGTTTTTATTACATGTAAACAAAGGGCCAGAAAAGAACCAGGGAAACATATTGGGTATCACCACATCTGTAATGACACAATCTATTAAATTATCACATTGTTTCACTTGCACGTTAAACAAAGCAAAAAAAATAAATAAAAATACCCCTATGCCAGAATTATTTTTATCGTCACTACGATTCCCCCAAAACTTATAAATTATAAGAGATTGGCTTTGAGAGGTTAATAAATGGTGGACTAGAAGCTCCACTTTGCTATTAAGGATGAAACCGGATACTGCTACTGGCTGCATGCGGTCAAGCCACGACATGACAGGTTGGCCAATGGTTCTATCATTTTGCTGCATAAAGTGTATACTTTACTTTTTTTTATGCAACAAAATCTACAACATGTAAAACTGGCTTAAAGGACATCTGTCAGCAGATTTGTACCTATAAAACTGGCTGACCTGTTGCATGTGCGCTTGGCAGCTGAAGGCCCATGTTCATATGTGCCCACATTGTTGACAAAAATGGTTTTATTATATGAAAATGATCCTCTATAAGCAATGGGGATGTTGCCATTACACTTAGAGGCCCTGCTCGCTCTGCAACTGCTGCGTCCTCTCCACTTTGATTGACTTTAGGAAAGGTCAGGGCCAGATGTAATTGCATTTACACTGCTTGGCCCTGTCAATCAAAATGAGTGGAACCTCTAGGAGATTTTGCAATGCCCCCCTTGCTCTTTTAGGTTAATTTGCATATATTAAAACATCATTTTTCTCCGCAATGGGGGCACATATCATCATGGTTCCAACACAGACGCCTTCAGCTGCCAAGCGCACATGTAACAGATCAGCCAGTTTCATAGGTACAAATCTGCTAATTAGGTTTACCTTTAGATAATTTAGCAGATAGTAACACAAATTAGACATTATGCTACAAATATGATATTGTGAGGGACTTATGGAATGCACTATAGTAGATACTTTTATATAGCTTCACGGTTAGAACATGTAGTATGTTGTAGGACAACTCACTGATACAAAATGGGCATCAGATGGGTTCCCACCTGGGACCCCATCTATAAACCAAAATGAGGCACCATTAAACAGTGGCTCTGGCAGACTTGTAGTACAAATTGAATAGCTACCATATAGTACTACATTTCCTTTTCAGTGGCCAGTGCCAGTGGTATGGGCAACTTAACCCAGGATTATGATGGTGATTACTACCATATTAAAGAGGCATATTAAATGGGATAAATCTGCCTTGGTTTCACCAAGAAAGGACATTTCTTTTATGATGCAGAATTCAAATACATGCTGAAAACTCAACTACACGCAATTGAACAGCAAAGTGGTTGCTCATTGGAAACAATCAAATGATTTTGCTGCAGTTTTCCTGTGCATTTTGCTTATATACAGAGAGTGCAGAATTATTAGGCAAGTTGTATTTTTGAGGATTAATTTTATTATTGAGCAACAACCATGTTCTCAATGAACCCAAAAAACTCATTAATATCAAAGCTGAATATTTTTGGAAGTAGTTTTTAGTTTGTTTTTAGTTTTAGCTATTTTAGGGGGATATGTGTGTGTGCAAGTGACTATTACTGTGCATAATTATTAGGCAACTTAAAAAACAAATATATACCCATTTCAATTATTTATTTTTACCAGTGAAACCAATATAACATCTCAACATTCACAAATATACATTTCTGACATTCAAAAACAAAAACAAAATCAGTGACCAATATAGCCACCTTTCTTTGCAAGGACACTCAAAAGCCTGCCATCCATGGATTCTGTCAGTGTTTTGATCTGTTCACCATCAACATTGCGTGCAGCAGCAACCACAGCCTCCCAGACACTGTTCAGAGAGGTGTACTGTTTTCCCTCCTTGTAAATCTCACATTTGATGATGGACCACAGGTTCTCAATGGGGTTCAGATCAGGTGAACAAGGAGGCCATGTCATTAGATTTTCTTCTTTTATACCCTTTCTTGCCAGCCACGCTGTGGAGTACTTGGACGCGTGTGATGGAGCATTGTCCTGCATGAAAATCATGTTTTTCTTGAAGGATGCAGACTTCTTCCTGTACCACTGCTTGAAGAAGGAGTCTTCCAGAAACTGGCAGTAGGACTGGGAGTTGAGCTTGACTCCATCCTCAACCCGAAAAGGCCCCACAAGCTCCTCTTTGATGATACCAGCCCAAACCAGTACTCCACCTCCACCTTGCTGGCGTCTGAGTCGGACTGGAGCTCTCTGCCCTTTACCAATCCAGCCACGGGCCCATCCATCTGGCCCATCAAGACTCACTCTCATTTCATCAGTCAATAAAACCTTAGAAAAATCAGTCTTGAGATATTTCTTGGCCCAGTCTTGACGTTTCAGCTTGTGTGTCTTGTTCAGTGGTGGTCGTCTTTCAGCCTTTCTTACCTTAGCCATGTCTCTGAGTATTGCACACTTTGTGCTTTTGGGCACAGAGATGTTGCAGCTCTGAAATATGGCCAAACTGGTGGTAAGTGGCATCTTGGCAGCTGCACGCTTGACTTTTCTCAGTTCATGGGCAGTTATTTTGCGCCTTGGTTTTTCCACACGCTTCTTGCGACCCTGTTGACTATTTTGAATGAAACGCTTGATTGTTCGATGATCACGCTTCAGAAGCTTTGCAATTTTAAGAGTGCTGCATCCCTCTGCAAGATATCTCACTATTTTTGACTTTTCTGAGCCTGTCAAGTCCTTCTTTTGACCCATTTTGCCAAAGGAAAGGAAGTTGCCTAATAATTATGCACACCTAATATAGGGTGTTGATGTCATTAGACCACACCCCTTCTCATTACAGAGATGCACATCACCTAATATGCTTAATTGGTAGTAGGCTTTCGAGCCTATACAGCTTGGAGTAAGACAACATGCATAAAGAGGATGATGTGGTCAAAATACTAATTTGCCTAATAATTCTGCACTCCCTGTATGCATGGAATTTAAACTGCATGACTATATCCTAAATTCTATTAGCGGTTATATAGGGTTACAAAGTAAAATTGTGTATTTAACCTTTGCTCATCTTTTATAACCAAAAATACCAGTCTACCTTGTATTTCCTACCTTGTTAGTATGAATTGCGGCACAGTATGAAATGTGAAGTTACATACTGAAAGAAAGACCATTGTGTGGACGTTTCTATGAATGTTTGCACTTCACAGAACATACAACTTCATTTTTACATATTTAATATAATACCTTATAGAAAATATAGCAATAGAAGACAGAAAGAAGGATGTTTTAGTTCCATAGGTCATGTGGTTACAATCCGTGCCTTTCCAAGTTCTTTGCTGTACAATTCTAAAAAAAAAATACACAAAAACCTCTCGAGAATGTAATTTTCTCAGTGAAGAGAGTGTATAACAGGGTTATAGAACATGTATGCCTTTTGCAGTAATAGCTCAGGTATAATTTGGCAAAATCTTGAGGGAAACCATGTGCTTCAGTTCTGACCAGCTGCAAGGTTTATTACCGCCATTTGCTTTTACAATCTTAAAATTTTCTAGTTATGCATTAAAATACACATTAGGTATCCAATGGAAATTACATCTTTGCAATAAAATATGTAATATATGTGTAATCAACTTTCCTGTCCAGGCTCCAGCAGCACAATACTAATCTTTGGCACAGCAGCGCATAGAGAGACGCACTCCTGAGCCACGCCCCTAGCGCCGGGACCGCATTCTTAGCAATAGGGTGCAATGCTCTGTTTCTCCCTGCAGCGTGCATGTTCTGGAGGAGACTAGCCATAGGTTGAATGACAGCTCAGCTGCTCAATTAAAACCTATGGAGTGCCAGGCCACTGGACCCATCAGGTTCTGATCCAGGGACCCGGCGTTCTATTTTTAGCCCCTCCTGTCCATTCTACATTGCCAGTGATAGTCTCTTGGCTCCCCAGCATGGTTCTTGTTCCTGTTTCTGAGTGCTGTTTTATTTCTTGTGCTTTCACCATTGCTTGTTTCCTGACTTTCCTTTGTCTTACGTTTTGGTGCTGTGTAGCCCGTCTGGTTCTGACCCATTTCATACAACTGCTTTGAGTCTGTATGTATTGAGCGTTTTGTCTGTCCTGCACTCACTCATTCTAGTGTACGGACTGTGGGACAGTTGCAGTTCTGCCATTTAAATCTTATACTGCAAGTAGTTAGGGGAATCGGGCTGGGTTCTCATTCAGGGACTTATTGCCCTTGTCTGTCCCTACCTAAAAAGTCATTCCAAAAGGATTCTAGAAAAAGCATTAGACTAATGTCAGGTGGTTTTATCCAGATATTAGTCATTTCCTAGACCTTGTTTAGAGGGACTTTTACATAAACCCTTATACTTGAAATACAGTAAACTCTAGCTTTTCCTTGGTTTCTCCTTTTTTTTTTTATAATTGAGCCACACAAACAATGAAGTCTTTTTGTTACAGACAAAAGTGTCCAGACATCAAAAAATCTGAGCAGTTCCTATTGTACACGGGTTAATAGTATCTATTCTAGGGAAGTATTACGTCATTATTAAAGCTGGAAACTGTTTTATTGTTCAAACATTTCTAGATCTTCAGATTTCCCTTGTGTTTTAAATTTACTGAGCAGTAATTGATTTCAATGAGACAATTCTCAACAGACAACTATGATTAACATAATGAATTATACAAAACATGCCAGCAAACAATTAAAGAATTACAATGAAGCCCCTTATATACTAATTATTGGAATAACCAGCAAATTTGAAAACTGTAGTAGAGAACATGATTATGTACTGTTAAAACAACGGCAATGATAATAACCAACTAAAAAGTGAAAATTAGACAATCCTTTACAAAATGTTTTAGTACATTGTGCAATTGAAGTACACCAGGATTTAACAATTGATGACCTCTCTCTCGTATAGGTAATCAATAGAAATGAGCGAACCGAAGTTGACGAAGTAGAATTCGATCCGAATTTCAAGAAAAATTTGATTCTCACCAAATCAGAATTTCATCACGCTTCGTGGTAACAAATCGCATGTTTTCCTAAAATGGCTGCTACACGTGTTATGACACAGAGTAAGGAACTCTGGGAACGAGGGATCACCCACAATGCCATGCATGCAGCTAATCAGCAGCCAGCCCCTGTGATGTCACAACCCTCTAAATAGCCTCAGCCATCTTGGATTAAGTTATTTTCCAGTGTACTTCGTGCAGGGAGAGACATCAGCAGGCTCTAGGGACAGTGGTAGAAAAGACCTTAAAACTTATTTTACTGCATAGAAGTTAAGGGAAAGGATAGGGAGGAATTATTACACAGTATTGAAGCAGAACAGGGTTCAGTAGGGGAGTTTACAGCCTGTGTAATAGGAACAATCCTGTTACCCCTTGCTGCACTGACTGGGGATTCAAATTACCATTATACAGCTCTAATTCCAGCAAACCGTTCGCGGTAAAGTGCGAAAATTTGACTTTTTTGGGGTGTTTTAATTTCCTTTTTTGCTTATTTATCTGACTTAACAGTATGTCAGACAGAAGTGCCAGGCCTTGCACAGGGGAGTGTTAGAGACCTAAATGTTTCTGGCGCAGGCACAGGTCACAGCAGAGTATGGTAGCATGGCAGCAGGGGCCGCAGCGAGAGGTTCGAGCTGCCGTTGTCATCTAGCAGTCGTGTCTTGACCAGCAACCCAGCGGTTTCTTGAATGGTTGACTCGGTCATCAACTTCGTCCCAAGTGACATCAGACAACCCCAGCCAAGAGTCGGTGGCTTCGTCAGACACAACCTTTAGTTGGCATGGCCCGGGAGCAGGCCCTGTGCCCTCACCTGTCCTCAAGCTGCCTCTGTCCTTTGCTGTTCAGCCACTGAAGTATTGTATGCTGTGGGCTCAGCTGCACTATACAGCGAGGATGAGCTACTAGAGGACAGTCAGCAACTACTTCCGGGCTAAGATGTGGAGGAGACACCCGCCGCTTCCTCCGCTAGCCGGGCAAGTAGTGATGAGAGTGGCATGGGAGCTGGTGTTGCAAGCAGTGAGGCTCTTGACCCAGAGACCATTGAGGAGGACATCAGTCACGTGCAGACAGTACTCGATGATGATGATGATGTAGCTGATCGCTCTTGGGAGCCAGGTGAATTAGAGGCTTCATCATCATCGGGAGAAGAGGGCGGCAGCGGCGGAGCCAGCAAGTCGCTAGTGTGGCCGGGAGTCAGCAGGGTGGCAGCAGTGGGAGGTCGGTAGCCAAACGTGCCCGGGGTAGACCACCCGCTTCGCAGGAGCCTATCTGCTCAGAAAGTAGTGGTGCACGGGTTTACAGAAGTAGCGGCATTGGTAGTCAGTCGGTGCATAGTGTTGGGGGTGAAATCAACTACTCGGCGGTGTGGACTTTTTTTTTTTTTTTGTTAAGACGCCCAGAGGAAGTAAACATGGCCATATGTAGAATCTGTGGGCAGAAGGTGAAGCGTGGCCAGGGTGCCAATGTTGGCACCGCGGCCCTGCGTCAACATATGCAGCGTCACCATAAAGTGGGCTGGGAGAACCATGGCTCCGATGTGGTAGACCAGCCTGCCGCAACAACCGCTGCATCACCCAATGGCATGCACCCGATTTCAGGCAGTCAAGGCTCCACCACCTCTGCAGAAAGGAGCTGTCTGTCCTTTCCATCATCTGCTGGTCGTGCTCCTCCTCCCCGTCAGTAACCGATCACCAAAGCGATTGCCAAGAGATAACAGTATGCGTGCACTCATCCAACAGAGCAAAAGCTGAATGTGCTTCTGGCCAAGTTGCTGGTGCTGCAGTCCATCGCTTTCCAAGTGGTGGACTCTGCATGTTTCAAAGAACTGATTGCTTGTGCCGAGCAGAGGTGGAGATTACCAAGCCATCATTTCTTCGCCAAAAAGGCAGTACCAGCCCTGCACACACATGTAGAACAGAAGGTCGGCCAGTCCTTGAGCCTGCCAGTGTCTGCAAAAGTGCATAGCAGGGCCGACATGTGGAGCTGTAACTACGGTAAGGGACAATACATGTCCTTTACGGCCCACTGGGTAAATGTGTTTCCTGCACAGCCACCCCACACTGAAGATCCTCTGGACTACTGGGAAGCATCTTGGCTAGGTGACATAGCTTCCACCTCCACATTGTCACTCCGTTGGTCCTGCGACAATATCTGCCTCTGCCTCCTCATCTTTCATCGTGTTCTCAGCCTCCACTGCAGAGACAATTCACAGTGCCCCTACAGCATACCACATGTGCAGGGCATGGTGGTGTCCAGCTGTTCTACAACTCATTTGCCTGGGCGAACGGAGTCACACAGGGGAGGAACTGCTCCGTGTCCTTCTTCAAGAAATAGAGTACTGGCTTTCTCCGCAACAACTCAAAATCGGAATCATGGTAGCCGACAACGGGAAGAACATGGTGTCGGCGCTGTGTCACGGAGGGATGAGCCATGCACCCTGTATGGCACACATGTTCAATCTGGTTGTCAAGCTGTTCCAGAAGTCTTCCACCTATCTGCAAGAATTCCTAAAAATTGCCAGGAAGCTTTTCATGCACTTCAGCCCTTGACACTGCAAAGAACACCCTACTTGAGGTGCAGCGGCAGAAAGGCATCCCCCAACATAGCCTGATATGCGACGTTTCCACCCGTTGGAATTCCACCCTCCATATGTTGGACAGACTATACGAACAGAGAAAGGCCATAAACTATTTCTTAGTGATCCAAGCAGACAGGAGTACTCACCTGTGTAACTTCGATGTCAGAGTGCCAGCTCATGTGTGACACCTGCAGTTTGCTCAGGCCCTTTGAGGAGGCCACATTATTTTTCAGTCGCCAGGACTACGAGCAAAACGACGTAATTACACTGTGTCATGTCTTGGAACAGATGCTGGAAAATCTGTCTAGTCAGGGGACTGGAGACGTGGCACCTAGATCTCGCGGCCTCCTCAAAGCCTTGTGAGGGCTGAACTGGAGGAGGAGGAGGACATTGGAGCACAAGCAATGTGTAGCGAAATGGGTGGTTTTTCTACACAGGTGATAGGGGAGGAGCAGGAGCAGCCACAGGAGCTACATGGTGATAAGGAAGACGAGGTAGAGGACCCAGACACACCATGGCAGTACGCAGTGGAGATGGAGGCAGAGCGTCCCTTCGAGTCACTTGCACAAATGGCCCGATGCATGCTCACTTACTTGCGTAGTGACAGCCAAATTGTCACCATTCAGCAGAGGGATGACTTCTGGCTCTCCACCTTGTTGAACCCTTGCTACCGGTCCAAAATGGGGGCCTTTTTCACACCCGCTGAGAGGGAGGACAAAGTGAACTACTATAGAGACATCCTATGTAGTCAGTTGGCTGCTGCCTATCTGCACCATTGTCCATCCTCCCGCAGGTCTTATCAAGGGGCCCTCTGCGCTCACATTCCTCTGCCATGGCTGCTGTGGCACGGTGGGGGGGTAGGTGCAGTTCCAGCTCCATTAGCAGCAACTTGAGTCTAGAGTCGCTGATAAGCAGCTTTCTTCACCCACCTAGTAAAGAAACTACGCAGCAGCTAGACTTGGACAGCACCCTGCCACCCCACACTGAAGATCCTCTGGACTACTGGGCAGCCAAACTGGATTTGTGTTCGCAACTGGCAGAGTTTGCCCTGGAAAAGCTGTCCTGCCCGGCCAGTAGTGTGGCATCAGAGCGTGTGTTTAGTGCCATAGTTACCCCAAGAAGAACTTGCCTGACCACCCAAAATTTGGAGACACTGACCTTTGTCAAGAGGAATCCGGTGTGGATCAGCCAGGATTTCCATCCACCAATGCCTGATGCATCAGACTAGATCATCCATGGTGCCAGACCAACACTTTGACAAAAGAGACCAGCTACTATTTCTGATGCTGCCAGTTACCTGATGCCACACATCTGATGAGCCAAGTACTCCTTTCACCCACCATCCTCAGCTGGTCTCCTGATGCTGATGCTGCCACCGCCACTCTGTGGCCTCCTGATGCTACTGCCACCTCCACACTGCCATTGTGCTATCCTGTGGCCACCTCCACACTGTCATTGTGCCACTCTGTGGCCTCCTGATGCTGCTGCCACCCCACCAATATGTCATAGGGCCACTCTGTGGACTTCCCATGCTGTTCTCATCCTCCCCACTTCATGACTGGGCCACTATTTTGCCTTTCGGCCTGGCTGACATCATCACTTATTTGACCCTTCTTCTGATCTGTCAGAAGGAAGGAAAAATGAGACGCACAACGAATACTGTCTATGTAATAGCTGTAAGGCCTGCATGACATGGTCCCTATTTTGCATCAGAATTGGCTTATGATTTGGTAGCCAAAAGCAGGAGTGGGTACAAAACACACAATACATGCGACAATTCCATTCACGTGTCATCTCTGTTTTGGATCCACTCCTGTTTTTTTAGGGCTTCAGCAATACTGATTGATTACTGACCAAATGCTGACCAAGTGATGGCGGATGCTCCACAGACAGGATAAGTGTTTTGGGAGTTATTGTTCTGACGAATCAGAGCAAGGGCAAAATAATCAGTGACCACAAACTTCTGACACTCTCTCCACTCTGTCGGGGGGGGGGGGGGGCTCTACTTGTATAAGCGTTTAATAGAACAGTTTCTGTAGACATCTATGTGGAATCAGCTGCCGACGGTGTAAAAGGAGTGCGCTTCTTCTTGACGCCATCATTGACCTGTAAGGCTGAGTTAACACTCAAGTTATTTGGTCAGTTTTGACCCCATAACTGCCCAAATAAGTGAAGTGTGCAGTGGTTCTAAGAGCGATGCCTATCATCTGCATGCCATACTGACTCACAGTATTGTTTTACTACCACAGCAGACTCCCTATGTGTGTTACTGCAAGGCACAGTGTTCTATACCACTATAAAGGCTTTCTGCAGCCAGGAAATAGCAGTTTTTTATGCAATTCGCTGCAAATAAATTTGTATCGAACCAAATTTTTTCAAAAAAGCCGTCTCCCTGAAAGCTGTTAGACCCCACCAATCTCATATTAATGACTTATACTAGGGATGCATAATTATTAAATTCTAGAGAACCTTTTTAATTTGCCTGTAAGTTAACTTCAACATTGCCAGATGCTCCAAGATAATTTTCATGGTTATTTTATAAAGAATTGTCCAAAAGAGTTTTCAGATTAGGGAGACTTAAAGGGGTTCTCCAAGAGTATAAAATGTCCCCTCATGTTTTGGGCACCCCACATGGAATATACTCACTCCGGTTCCCGCTCCCGACACTGCTCCTGGTCCCTGCACCTCCACTGTCGCTTCTAGCTGCACACGGATGAAAACATCCGGTGTCGGGGGGAGCAGCTAATGGCAGGTGGGGACAGGGGGGAGCCTCCGTAGCATCACCAGCGATGCTAGGGAGGCTCGTCCCCATTTGCCATTGGCTGCTCCGCCCTCACACTGGATGTTTTTATCCGTGTGCTGGGAGAAGCAGCAGCAGTAGTGTGGAGACCAGGAGTGGAGCAGGGAGCGGGGACCAGGGTAAGTATATTCCATCTGGGGTGCCCGGCATATGAGGGAACATTTATATACTCTTGGAGAACCCCTTTAAGGCCATCTTTTTTGCAGCATTAAATAATTGAGCTAGTCAGTATATGGCATTTTATACCCAATAGGAAAACAAAGAAAAGTTTGTCAGCTCCTTTATTGGCTCCTCTGAAGTTTGTCAGAAGGGCAATGGTAAGCATTTTAAAATAGAATAAAACTTTATGAAGACAAATGTTAAGCTCTTGCTTAGTGTTAAAGAGGACCTTTTTCATGGGTCCAAAGAATATTAACTAAGTAGCAGGCTACATAGAGCAGCGCCCAGGGATCTAAGTGCACTTACTATTATTCCTGGGCGCCGCTCCGTTCGCCCACTGTGGCTCCCGGTAATTTCTCAACATTCAGAGCAAGTAGGAGGAGACGCCAGTGTCTCTACTTCTCCCTGACAGCAGCGCTGTCCAATCGCAGTGCAGAGCACAGAGCCATATGCAGCAAAGCTTCCTTAAACATATTTTGTATGCTTCATTTATGCTTCTGTGAACATAGAGCTGACTTGTCAAAAAGCTGCAGTTTTGTATCATCGGTCCAAAGGACATTCTCCCAGAAGTTTTGTGGCTTGTCAATATGCATTTTGGCAAATTCCAATCTTGCTTTTTTCTGATTTGCTTTCAACAGTGGTTTCCTTCTTGTTTGTCTGCTATTAAGTGCACTTTGGCTAAGACAGTTGCAAATGGTGCACTCTGACACTGATGTAAATTGACCTTAGAGTTCACCTCTAATCTTTTTGGCAGCTGTTCTGGGCTCTCTGATTGCCATTTGTATTATCCGTCTCTTCAATTTATCATCAATTTTCATCTTGCAGTCACATCCAGGGAGGTTGGCTACAGTCCCATAGACTATAAACTTCTGATTAGCATGTGCAACTGTAGTAACAGGAACATCAAGCTGTTTGGAGATAGTCTTATACCCTTTACTTTTGACATGTTAGTCTAAAATGGTCTTTCTAATCTCGTGAGACAACTCTCTCCTTAGCTTTCTTTGGTCCATGTTCAGTGTGGTACACACTAGGATACCAAACAGCACAGGGACTATGTCTCGGATGGTGTTGCAGAAAACTGGAAGTTATAAATAAACATCCGACTGACTTGATCCCAAACTAAGGAACATATGGGTGAGCCCTATAAAACCCCTAGAGCTCTCCCTGACTGCTTTGCCCATGCAAAGATCTTTATGATAGATAATTGCATGCCCTTGTACCTAGACTGAGTGACACCTGAAAACCCTATTATAGTGAGGGGACACGACCACCGGCTCCCTGCACTTAATACGGAGGGAGTCAGGGTCACCTAGAATCAAGCCAGCACGGAAACACAAATAAAGGAAAAGACTTATCTGAGGAACCAGCAGTTGCAGCCTCTTGCAGTGAACACAATCCAGGAAGTAGTATAAACTGCAAAGTGAGGCAGTATGGGAGGGAATATAAAGGGAGGCAATCAGTGTAAATAGATGACAGCTGGGAGAAGGAAAAGAGATGACAAAGTGAAACCAAAACAAAGAACATCATGCAAGAGGTACAGAAGAACGTCTGCCACAGCTTCTCAGAGAGCTGGCGGTGACAGTACCCCTCCCTCTACGAGTGGACTCCGGACACTCAGAGCCCACCTTCTCAGGATGGGACCTATGGAAAGCCCTGATAAGACGAGTGGCCTTAATGTCCGCCACTGGGACCCACATCCTCTCCTCAGGACCATAACCCTCCCAATGAACGAGGTACTGGAGAGAACCGCGGATAATGCGAGAATCCACAATCCTAGAGACCGGAAATTCAAGATTACCATCAACAACAATCGGAGGAGGAGGAGGCAAAGAGGAGGGTACAGTGGGTTGGACATACGGTTTTATTAGGGACCTGTGAAAAACATTATGGATCTTCCAAGTCTGAGGAAGATCAAGACGGAAGGCAACAGGATTGATGACGGACAAGATCTTGTAAGGTCCAATAAACTTAGGAGCCAACTTCCAGGAGGGAACCTTCAGTTTGATATTCTTTGTAGACAACCACACAAGATCACCCACATTCAGGTCCGGACCAGGCACACGTCTCTTATCCGCCACACGCTTATATCTCTCACTCATCCTCTTCAGATTACCCTGAATCTTTTGCCAAATAAATGACAAAGACGAGGAAAATCTCTCCTCATCCGGTAAACCAGAAGACCTCTCTCCAGAGAATGTCCCAAACTGCGGATGAAACTCATATGTACCAAAAAATGGTGACTTATCCGAGGACTCCTGGCGACTGTTATTTAAAGCGAACTCAGCAAGGGACAAAAATGAACACCAATCCTCCTGATTCTCCGCCACAAAACAGCACAGATATGTCTCCAGATTCTGATTGACGCGTTCGGCCTGGCCATTTGACTGCGGATGAAAAGCAGAAGAGAACGACAATCGAACCCACAAGCGAGAACATAAGGCCTTCCAGAATCTGGAAACAAACTGCGTGCCCCTATCAGAAACTATGTCTGAAGGAATGCCATGCAATTTGACAATGTGATCAACAAATGCTTGCGCCAGCATTTTAGCATTGGGTAACCTAGGAAAGGGAATGAAATTAGCTATTTTGCTAAAACGGTCCACTACTACCAGAATCACAGTCTTCCCAGAGGAACGAGGCAGGTCCGTAATGAAGTCCATGGACAGATGCGTCCAAGGACGGGAAGGAATGGGTAACGGGAGGAGAGAACCCGATGGCCGTGAATGAGAGACCTTGGCACGAGCGCAGGTCTCGCAGGCTGCCACAAAACCCTCAACCGTCTTACAAAGAGCCGGCCACCAGAATCTCCGAGCAATGAGATCCACTGTGGCTCTACTCCCCGGGTGCCCAGCAAGGACAGTATCGTGGTGCTCCTTAAAAACCTTGTGTCGTAAAGAGAGAGGCACAAACAACCTCCCAGGAGGACAAAGATCAGGAGCCTCTGCCTGGGCTGCCTGAACCTCTGCCTCCAAATCAGGATAAAGAGCAGAGACGACCACCCCTTCAGCCAAAATGGGACCCTGGTCTTCAAAGTTCCCCCCTCCCGGAAAACAACATGACAGGGCATCAGCCTTCATATTTTTAACCCCAGGGCGGAACGTGACAACAAAATTAAACCTAGAAAAGAATAAAGACCATTTGTCTCGGGTTCAGACGCTCGGAAGATTCCAAGTAGGCCAGATTCTTATGGTCGGTAAACACGGTAATAGGGTGTCTGGCTCCCTCTAGCCAATGGCGCCATTCCTCAAAAGCTTGGTGGCCAACAATTGGCTTGGTGGCCAAAAATTTGATGGCCAACAACTCCCTATCTCCCACATTGTAATTTCTCTCTGCGGAGGAGAGTTTCCTTGAGAAAAAGGCACACGGTCGCCATTTGGCAGGAGAGAGACCCTGAGACAAGACCGCACCCACACCCACCTCAGAAGCGTCCACCTCAACAATGAAAGGCAGAGACACATCAGGTTGTACCAAGATGGGAGCGGAAGCAAAACTCTCTTTGATGCTAGAAAAGGCCTTAAGCGCATCTACCGACCAGGAGGAAAAATCGACCCCCTTTTTAGTCATATCAGTGAGTGGCTTAACAACAGAGGAATAATTCAAAATGAACTTCTTGTAATAATTGGCAAAACCCAAAAACCGCATCAGCACCTTCTGATTCTCAGGAAGCTCCCAATCAAGCACAGCGCGGACCTTCTCAGGGTCCATGCAAAAACCAGAAGCGAAGAGAAGAAAACCCAGAAATTGAAACGGCAAACCTTCAATTTCCGCATCAACCTTGCCAATAGTAACAGATGGAAAGTTTTTAGAGGGTTTTTTCTTTGTTTCTTCATTACCCTCAGAAAACTCCCTGAATCTCAGAGGGGCAAACATTTGCCAAATGATTTATACCTCCACAACAGAAACAAACCCTCCTCTGAGAGCGGAATCCTCTACTATCAGAGGCAAGCAAACCCAGCTGCATGGCCTCCTCCTCAGAGGGGATTGAGAGAGGCTGAGGCCCCTGCGCACTGAATGAGACCTCCCCACTGTCCTTGAACTGAATATGACAGGAATTAGTGATCTCTCCTCTCTCTCCAAGACGCCTGTCAATACGAACAGCTCGAGACATGGCAGACTCCAAGGAGGCAGGTCTCTCATGAAAGGCAAATGCATCTTTCAATCCCTCCGAAAGACTATGGCAAAATTGACTTCGGAGCATCATTCCAACCAGTATCAGCTGCCCATCTCCGAAATTCTGAACAATATATCTCTGCGGACTGTTTACCCTGGCATAAAAGACGCAGTTTAGATTCAGCCAGAGCAATACGACCCGGGTCATCATATATCTGTCCCAGGGCTACAAAAAATTCATCCACCGATCGGAGGGGCCGTGCCGAGATGATGATCCCCACCCTCTGCTCCTCATCACCAGAGGAATGGGGAAGTAGGCGAAAATGGAGTTTGCAAGCCTCTCTAAAACGAACAAAATTCTCACTACCCCCGGAGAACGTATCCGGAAGCGAGATCTTAGGCTCGAAACAAACTCCATGAACGCAAGCAGAACCGGTCACCTGAAACTGAGACAGACACAGTTTTACGGAGATCTGCTACCTCCAGTGAAAGACACTGCATGCGGTCAATCAAGGCTGAAACCGGATCCATGCTTAAGACTGTTATGGCGGTTTATAATGTCACAGATGGTGTTGCAGAAAACTGGAAGTTATAAATAAACATCTGACTGACTTGATCCCAAACTAAGGAACATATGGGTGAGCCCTATAAAACCCCTAGAGCTCTCCCTGACTGCTTTGCCCATGCAAAGATCTTTATGATAGATAATTGCATGCCCTTGTACCTAGACTGAGTGACACCTGAAAACCCTATAATACTGAGGGGACACGACCACCGGCTCCCTGCACTTAATACGGAGGGAGTCAGGGTCACCTAGAATCAAGCCAGCACGGAAACACAAATAAAGGAAAAGACTTATCTGAGGAACCAGCAGTTGCAGCCTCTTGCAGTGAACACAATCCAGGAAGTAGTATAAACCGCAAAGTGAGGCAGTATGGGAGGGAATATAAAGGGAGGCAATCAGAATAGATGACAGCTGGGAGAAGGAAAAAAGATGACAAAGTGAAACCAAAACAAAGAACATCATGCAAGAGGTACAGAAGAACGTCTACCACAGTTTCTCAGAGAGTTGGCGGTGACAGACTACTTTTCACCCTTCAAATAGGAAGGCTGACTAATTACAGGTTTGAAGACACCTGTGACAGTAATTTCAGGACATGCCTTAGTTTAACATGCCCCTATGGTCAAATTATTTTCAGTCTTTTCTAGAAGTACCATCATTTTTGTCCAGGTCAGTTTCACTAGTTTATTCTGTTGAACCACAGTTCAAAAGCAAAGTCTGATTTCTATTAGCCAATTGTCCATAAATATGTATTATTTTGTCAGTTTCAAGTTATTTCAGGTGACCATTGAGAGTTTTTCTTTAACAGAAGGATACCAACAATTTTGTCTGTGCACAGCTCTCCCTGTCTAACACTGAGCCGAACACAAGTCATCAGGTGCTATATAGCACCCGATGACGCGTTCTGGCCAGTCAATCACTAATGCCAGTAAACAACATGGCTATGGCATTACAGTGAAGGGCAGCACTTACATGCATGTTTATTGGCTGCATAGCAGCCAACAAACGTGCGGGGAGGAGACACAAGCATATGCGGTATTCGGACGAATACCGCCACGTGCCGCGCATCGAGATGCTCGAGCCAAACTGGTGTTCGGCCGAGCATGCTCGATCAACACTAATATTTATCAATTTATACTTACGGTATAGTAAATAGTTATATTCTTTTTAACATCACATTCAAAAGACATCTAGGTCTTCCCTCTAGATTCTGGAAAATTATTATATTGATTTGCATAGTATCATACACAAAAGTAAATTATAGATGTTGCTGACATGGTGTTCCCCCAATAAATGATTCTGATAAACAAGTTGAAGGCCATGTACCATCAGTTTGCAAATTATTTTATAGAACCAGTAACTTCCATGGTGCTGTACACTGAATAAATAATATATGAACACTCAAAAAAAGTTGCACAAAACTGCATACTGATTGATTGATAGAGAAGGAGATGCGGTCCTACCAGCAAGGTATAAATGTAGGCATTGTATCGAAACAAGAAAAGGCCTACCTAAAAATGGCAAAAGGTCAAAGAATGTTGACTTTGAGGCATAAACATTGTGTTTTGATGGACCAGAAGGCTCTGCTCAAACCATGGGAAAGTGAAACAACAATGACACTGCTAGAGTAGGACATTCGGCCTACATTTGGGAGATATTTTTTTACTGTAGTGCAAATTCTGTATTTGTGGGAGCCTGTATTTGTGGGAGAGGCAGAGGCCACGCCCCTTGGCTATGTAAACCCCACGTGGTCCTGCCTGGAACTCCAGGTTGTCACTTTGTCTATTGTGGTACGTCTGCATGAAGCGTTCAGGCAATGTTACGTCTGCCACACTGTGGCACGTGGTCCTGCCTGGAACGTCCAGGGTGTCATTCTCGTCTCTTGTGGCATGTCTGCTTGAAGCGTTCAGGCAAAAGTAGGTCTGCCACGCCGGTGGCACGTGGTCCTGCCTGGAACATCCAGGTTGTCATATTAGTCTCCTGTTGCACATCTGCTTGAAGCGTTCAGGCAATGTTACGTCCACCACGCCAGTGGCACGTGGTCCTGCCTGGAACATCCAGGGTGTCATTTGTTCATCTCATGTGGTACGTCCTCTTGAAGCGTTCAGGCGTTATTATGTTTGTCACTCCGGTGACACGTGGTCCTGCCTGGAACGTTCAGGTTGTCATACTAGTCTCTTGTGGCATGTCTGCTTGAAGCGTTCAGGCGTTATTATGTTTGTCACTCCGGTGACACGTGGTCCTGCCTGGAACGTTCAGGTTGTCATACTAGTCTCTTGTGGCATGTCTGCTTGAAGCGTTCAGGCAAAAGTATGTCAGCCACCCCGGTGGCACGTGGTCCTGCCTGGTACATCCAGGTTGTCTTACTAGTCTTTCTTGTTGCACGTCTGTCTGAAGCGTTCAGGCAATGTCGCGTCTGCCGCCCCGGGGGCATGATGTCCTGTCTAAGTACGTCCAAGGGGTCTTTTTCACCAGTCTTGGCACACATCCGCCCGTAGCAGCATGCATGACCTAGCAGCACCCCCGGGGGGGCATGTCATCCTGGTTTGTTGGCTCGTCAGTCCTCATCATTGTGTGCCTGACGCATGTAGTCCATGTTGTCTTTTACCCTTAGGGGCAGGCTGCACGGCCTGATACAACCAGGTCGGTAATATTCCCAGTGCATTTAGATTTTCATACATTGTTCTTTGTTTATACGGCAGCACGTTGGGGGTCTCAGTGCCTTCGGCCTTCCATAAACAAGGCCTCCATCTCGGTCGGTGGTACGGGCCTCCGGTACGGTATCTGTTCCATTTTCATCAAATTCCATAACCAGGTGAGATTCACCATCACGTCTGCTGTCAGAGGCAGGGTGGCAGGCCTGGTACCCACAGGGTTTGTATGTCCAGGTCGCTACGTATGGGGCCGGTAGCACTCAGGCACGTTCTCACGTCTACCACCCACGGGGGAGGTTGTCCAGCCGGGGTTTTTTCGGTGGCATACTCAACAATGTTGTTATACGTCGGCTTGGTGCTTTCAAGTCATGTTACGTCCGCCGCTCCAGTGGCATGTTGTCCTGCCTGGAACGTCCAGGTTGTCATACTTGTCTCTGTCGTTGCTCGTCTGCTTGAAGCGTTCAGGCAATATTCTGTTAGCCGCCCCGGTGACACGTGATTCTGCCTGGAACGTCCAGGTTGTCATTTTTTTGTCTATTGTTGAACGTCTGCTTGAAGCGGTCAGGCAATGTTATGTCAGCCACTCCGGTGGCACGTGGTCCTGCCTGGAACGTCCAGGTTGTCATACTCGTCTCTTGTGGCACGTCTGCTTGAAATGTTCAGGCGATATTATGTCCACCACGCAGGTGGCACGTGGTCCTGCCTGGAACGTCCAGGTTGTCATACTCGTCTCTCTTGTTGCACGTCTGCTTGAAACGTTCAGGCAATGTTATGTCAGCCACTCCGGTGGCACGTGGTCCTGCCTGGAACTTCCAGGTTGTCATACTCGTCTCTCTTGTGGCACGTCTGCTTGAAGCGTTCAGGCAATATTATGTCCGCCACGCCGGTGGCACGTGGTCCTGCCTGGAACGTCCAGGTTGTCATACTCGTCTCTCTTGTTGCACGTCTGCTTGAAACGTGCGGGAAGTGTTACGTCAGCCACCCCGGTGGCACGTGGTCCTGCCTGGAACGTCCAGGTTGTCATACTCGTCTCTCTTGTTGCACGTCTGCTAGTAGCGTTCGGGCGGTGTCACGTCAGCCACCCCGGTGGCACGTGGTCCTGCCTGGAACGACCAGGTTGTCATACTCTTCTCTCTTGTTGCACGTCTGCTTGAAACGTTCGGGCAGTGTTACGTCAGCCACCCCGGTGGCACGTGGTCCTGCCTGGAAACGTCCAGGGTGTCATTCTCATCTCTCTTGTTGCACGTCTGCTTGAAGCGTTCAGGCTTTGTCACGTCTGCCGCCCCGGTGGCATGGTGTCCTGTTTAAGTACGTCCAAGGGGTCTTACTCGTCAATCTTGTCACACGTCCGATCATTGCAGCTGCATGTCATAGCAGCACCCACGGGGGCATGTCGTCCTGGTTTGTCTGTTAGTCAGTCCTCATCGTTGTTTGCCTGAAACAATCAGGCCTGTGTGTTTCGTTTGCCCTTAAGGGCAGGCTGCCCGGCCTGATACCAGGTCGGTTATAATTTCCAGTGCATTAAGATGTTCATACAATATTCTTTGTTTATACGGCAGCACGTTGGGGGGACTCGTGCAGTCGACCTTCCTAAAACAAGGCCTCCACCTCCGTCAGTGGCTACGGGCCTCCGATACGGTATCTGTTCCAGTCTCATCCAATTCCATAACCAGGTGAGTATCAGTTCTGGTCCTCTGGGCTCTGGCCATAGTCGATGGTTCGGTCTTAACTGGCAGGGGCCAGGTGGGGGCACCGGGATGTCCAAGGTACGCTTGGTCTCCTCACGAGTAACGAAGGTTTGGTCTCAGGTGGTGACCAGGGCATAGAGTCATTCGGCGCAGTCAACATGTCCCAGGCCTCAGTTATTGATGACGCCTCGTCCATCTCCGGGTCCCTGGTTTTCGGTCTGGCTGGCCATGGATCCCGGAGGAACTGGACAATTCCGGAGCGGAATTAAATAGAAGGGGCATCAGCCACCCGGCTTCGGCCAGGAAAGCCGAACTATATAGGCTGCTGGTATCCAGCCCGGTTCCATCCAGCAAGCAACCGGCAGTACCAACTATTCAGTCATCGTTGGCTCAGTTGAACGCCTCAATGGGGAGTCTGGCTATTTCGGTAGCGGACATCCGGCACAGGGTCATGGAGCTGGAGTCCAGGGCCTCCACCGTTTCGCAGTCGGTGGCGCCCGTGGCTGCGGTGCCATGGCCGTTGGCGGGTTCCCCAGAACATGCCACACGCAGACGCAACGGGGGCAGGCATTCCAGCATACAGCAACCTGGTGTGGGATTAACGTCATTGATCAGGACTGCAAGGGACCTGTTGCACCATAGTCGGTCTGAAAATACAGTCAGGAACTGTCGCACGGGCTGGAATCTTTATGGGGAGTTTGCCATGTATCATCCACAGGGCGGCGTGGATGACGTGTCGTTCATAGTGGCTTTCATCGCGCATTGCCATGCTGACCTCGGACTTGCTCACAATACCATCCGCCTGTACTTGGCGGTGGTCAACATCAGTTCACGTTGGGCAATCCGCCCCGGATCTCTTTCTTTACATCGCAGGCCATCAAGGCTACGCTCCTGGGCATTGAGAAAGCCAGTGCAAGTGGGCCGGTGGTCTGTCAACCCATGTCCGGCTCCGTGTTTAGGCAGTTGTCCTTGGCTCTGGATGGTGATCCTTTTTGGCCCTTGGTTAGCACCATCATTAAAGCCACCCTTTACCTAGGGTTTTACGGGTCCTTCGGCGGGGGAATTCACCGCTTCCGTCCGGAACGGCCGTCATCTCCAGAAGCAGCATTTGACCTGGCATCACGACCTTTTCGTACTGAGCATTCCGTCTACCAAGACCGCTCAAACAGGGCCTCCAACCCTGGTGACGTTTTACCCCTCACACAACGAGTGGTGCCGGTCATGGTGCTGTGACAATTGTCTGTGGGGCTGCAGGCGGCGGCAGCTGTTAGTCCTCTACTTCCCTTCAAGGGAGGGACGTTGTCCACACCCCAGTTCATGTCCCACGTGCGCTCTTTAGTGGCGGGGTTAGGTCAGAACCCGAAGGCCATCTCAGGCCACTCCTTTCGTATTGGGGCGGCCTCTGCGGCGTCTAGGCACCAGATACCTCCTCATGTTATCAGGTGCATGGGGCGTTTGAGGTCGTCGTGTTTCTTTCCAGATATGTTCCAAATCCTCAATCGGAGATCCGTACTGCTTTCGGTTCACTTGCCCTGTAACGGTGCAATAAGGTGTTTGACAGTATGGTTGTGTCTCCTTTTTGGCCCCTTTTAGGCCTATCCTCGTTATGGGCTCCCGGCATTAACCAGCCAGAGGTTAGCTCTAGTTTCTACGTCCAGGGGCCGTCGCCCTGACCACAAGTAGGTAAGGCTGCCGTGCAGCCTGTATTTGTGGGAGGGGCAGAGGCCACGCCCCTTGGCTATGTAAACCCCACGAAGTTCAAGGGACGGGACGTGCAGCCAGGTACCCCTCCCTCCCCTTTTCTTAGCTCTTCCTTAAGGGTAGGCCCCCTTTTAGGCCTATCCTCGTTACGGGCTCCCGGCGTTAACCAGCTATATATATATAATTTTTTTTATATATTTTACATATTTTTTATTTTTTTTGTAACAATAATAAACCTTTAAATAGGCAAATTCACCCGTCATATTTTGTTTCTCCTCCTCTCAGGATTTAATTTCTTTTTGGAGCCACATCTGCTTTACCTACTTGTTTACTGCATTTAGGTCAATTGCTCACACATGTGTTCTTCAGGTAAACGCTGCTTGCACATGCACATTAGCAAGGTCAGATTATTCACGGTTTTGCATGAACTGACTTTTTAAATCGTCGAATAGCCATCTAATATTGCAAGACTTTTTATTCACGTGTACATATACATAGAAGCTAAAAGGGCATGTATTAAAAGAGAGCTAAATATCTCCATATACCATATAAACATACACGTATGTACATGTAAAAGGTAAATAACACATTTGTCTCTGATATAACAGAACGTTAAGTTTGCAGTTAAAAAAAGACATTCTACAGACTTTTTATCACATTTTTACAGCAAGCAAAGTTTACACCCACCTGGGAAGACAAATAAATATCATTAGCATGGTCTTACAAGATAGTGATTACGCCTCATTCAAGTTTAATGTGGAAGAGCCAAAACTACTAAATTGAGCATACATTGACTTCTTAAAATTAGCTTTGAATGCAAAATGAGGGCAAGGACATTTCATTAGTTTTACTTTGACAATATAAATATTTAAATAGAGCAAACAGAGTCAAGAAAGCAGATACAGCAATTAAGACATACATCAGCAGCAAAAAAACAAACTAAAAAAGTGACACTGACAAAAGGCACTAGAGGATAACCAGCCCAATCAATGCATTGCAGCTTGCCATTTTACTTTGTCACATAAAGCTCTGCCAGTTCTGATTCAGCATTGTTAAAATTAGTTGATGAACCACACACTCCTGATTGCTTATCAAAAGAGCACACAGCTGAATTCATGAAAATTCATAGGTAATGTTGAATAATGATAACATATCTTGTTTGTGGGTTATTGAACTTTGGATGATCACTGAGCACATTTATAGACAACTCAGATTTTGAGTTGACAGTTTGCATTCCAGATATTAATATTCTATCCAGTACTTTGCAAAAAAATAACTTTTGCTCGACTATCTATATATTATGGTTGAGTCTTTGACATTACATCTGCAGAGTTATTGTACGGTTATAGAATCTGGGACTTATCTATAGCTTTTAGCAGTAATACATACACTCAGTGTATCTTGAGTTGGCTATTCATTCCAGCCATTTTTCCTCCAAATAACAAGTTCTTAAGTAGCTACTACTTGTTCTTAGAAATAATTGAAATTTCTGCTACTCATCATGAATATTTAAAATTTACAAAAGAGCAATGTTCTTTAATAGTTTACTATTGTCCTGCAGAGTGGCGTACCTCCAATGGACGCAGACCACCCAGCTTCTATGGGACCCACTGTGGACAAAAGCCCCTGGCCCTAATTATATTTAATAGAGGCTCGTGTCCCGTCCAGAGTCCCTGTCATGCAGAACATCTGTTTCTCAAGGGGCTGCCTGACCACATTAAACAGTAACTGCACTGGTAATGATAACTCTGCAGTCCGGCGGCTCAGAAAGCTAAAAGACCTGTGACGACATCATCACAGGTGCTGCACCGTCTACTAAAGGAACTACACAGAGAATGGTGTAGTTCCCAGGTTAGGAAGGTGCAGCAGCCAGGATCTGTGATGACTTTCATTCCCTGACAGTGCAGAGAAGGACTGAAAGATAAGCTCTATATTAAGACTAGAATGGACTGGTTAAAAGAAGGTCCTCCCCTTTTCTCTCCATGTGCCCCCCACCAGACTCCATTTCTACTCAGAAACCGTATGTTACGCCTCACTGATTCTCATACCTCAGAAGTGCCATATTGTACATTGTAACTAGGAAGTACCTCACACTTCTCTCATATAGTACCGCAGACAGCGACAACCCCCGATATCTCATGTACCTCACCCATTGAACAGAATGTATAACTGACTACATATATCTGTACTCACTGCACCTATTATACCTTGTCCCTCACATATCATTACACTGCATTATATACTATAACAGACTGCATGTATCCTACTGCAAAACCATTACATACCAGTACACTGCGGAATATACTATATATCTGTACACAGTGTGAGATACAAGGAATAATAGATATGCTGTATACAGATATATAGTATATACAGCAGTGTACTGATATATGAGGTACAAGGTATACTAGATTAACTAGATTAACTGTGTACAGGTATACAGTAAATACAGTAGTGTACTCATATGTGAGGCATGTTACACTTCGTACCTCACAAATCAGTACACTGCTGTATATACTATATATCTGTACACACTGCATCTATTACACCTCATACCTCACATCAATACACTACTGTATATAGTAAATACCTGTACACATTGCATCCATTATATCTTGTACCTCACATATCATAAGTATGCTGCTGCATATACTATATATTTGCAGCCACTGCATCTATTATGAGGCATGGGGGCAAAATTCAGATTTTTGCAATGGGGTAAAATTTCTTTCCATGTCCCTGGTAATGAGCTCTAGCCACCACTTGCATTTTCAGTGTCGTTTTTTTTTTTCCTTTTTTTTTAAAGGTATATTGCAGTACTTTTTTTTTTATTAACATTTTGGACAATTGCATGTATCCAACTATGTGGAAACATTATGGCAAGGCCCTTTTCTGTTTAGGGTTCATGCACAAGAACATATTTTCTTTCCGTGTCCGTTCCACTTTTTATTGTGGACTGTATGCGGAACCATTTATTTAAATGAAAACAGAAGTTACTACATGTGAATTCCGTTTCCTTATGTCCGTATTTCTGTTTCGTAAAAAAAAATAGACCATGTCCTATTATTGTTCACATTACAGACAAGGACAGGACTGTTCTTTTAGGGGCCAGCTGTTCCATTCTGCAAAATACGGAATGCACACAGATGTCATCCATATTTTTTTGTGGATCGCAAAATACATACGGTCGTGTGCATGAACCCTTAATCATAACTGTCCCCCAGAGCACAAAGCAAGATTCATAAAGGCATAGTTGGATAATTGTTGTGGAAGAACTTGACTAGCCTGCATAGAGCCCTGACCTCAACCACATCAAACACCTATGGGATAAACTAAAATGGAGATTGCAAGCCCTTTCATCCAACATCAGTGTCTGACCTCACATATGCTCTTCTGGATGAATAGGCAAAAATCCCCAAAGAAATACTCCAAAATCTTGTAGAAATCCTTCCCAGAAGAGTGGAAGCGGTTTTGGAATGGGATGTCATAACAGCTCTAGTAGGTGTAATGTGTAAATATCCTAATACACTGCTCAAAAAAAATTAATGGAACACTTAAACAACACAATGTAACTCCAAGTCAATCACACTTCTGTGAAATCAAACTGACCACTTAGGAAGCAACACTGACTGATAATCAATTTCACATGCTGTTGTACAAATGGGATAGACAACAGGTGGAAATTATAGGCAATTAGCAAGACACCCCCAATAAAGGAGTGGTTCTGCAGGTGGTGACCACAGACCACTTCTCAGTTCCTATGCTTCCTGGCTGATGTTTTGGTCACTTTTGAATGCTGCCGGTGCTTTCACTCTAGTGGTAGCATGAGACGGAGTCTACAACCCACACAAGTGGCTCAGGTAGTGCAGATTATCCAGGATGGCACATCAATGTGTGCTGTGGCAAGAAGGTTTGCTGTGTCTGTCAGCGTAGTGACCAGAGCATGGAGGCGCTACCAGGAGACAGGCCAGTACATCAGGAGACGTGGAGGAGGCCGTAGGAGGGCAACAACCCAGCAGCAGGACCGCTATCTCCGCCTTTGTGCAAGGAGGAACAGTAGGAGCACTGCCAGAGCCCTGCAAAATGACATCCAGCAGGCCACAAATGTGCATGTGTCTGCTCAAACGGTCAGAAACAGACTCCATGAGGGTGATATGAGGGCCCGATGTCCACAGGTGGGGGTTGTGCTTACAGCCAAACACCGTGCAGGACGTTTAGCATTTGCCAGAGAACACCAAGATTGGCAAATTCGCCACTGGCGACCTGTGCTCTTCACAGATTAAAGCAGGTTCACACTGAGCACATGTGACAGATGTGACAGAGTCTGGAGACGCCGTGGAGAACGTTCTGCTGCCTGCAACATCCTCCAGCAGACCGGTTTGGCATTAGGTCAGTAATGGTGTGGGGTGGCATTTCTTTGGAGGGCCGCACAGCCCTCCATGTGCTAGCCAGAGGTAGCCGGACTGCCATTAGGTACCGAGATGAGATCCTCAGACCCCTTGTTGGACCATATGCTGGTGCGGTTGGCCCAGGGTTCCTCCTAATGCAAGACAATGCTAGACCTCATGTGGCTGGAGTGTGTCAGCAGTTCCTGCAAGACGAAGGCATTAATGCTATGGACTGGTCCGCCCGTTCCCCAGACCTGAATCCAATTGAGCACATCTGGGACATCATGTCTCGCTTTATCCACCAACGTCACGTTGCACCACAGACTGTCCAGGAGTTGGCAGATGCTTTAGTCCAGGTCTGGGAGGAGATCCCTCAGGAGACCGTCCGCCACCTAATCAGGAGCATGCACAGGCGTTGTAGGGAGGTCATACAGGCACGTGGAGGCCACACACACTACTGAGCCTCATTTTGACTTGTTTTAAGGACATTACATCAAAGTTGGATCAGCCTGTAGTGTGTTTTTCCACTTTAATTTTGAGTGCGACTACAAATCCAGACCTCCATGGGTTGAAAAATTTGATTTCCATTTCTTAATTTTTGTGTGATTTTGTTGTCAACACATTGAACTATGTAAAGAACAAAGTATTTTAGAAGAATATTTAATTAATTCAGATCGAGGATGTGTTATTTTTGTGTTCCCTTTATTTTTTTGAGAAGTGTACATTTTCCATATAGTGTAGTTCTGTAGAGTAGGACTTAAAATGTAATTTTTTTTACTCCATATTTTCTGCCTGCTTTCATGCGTCAGTCCAATCCTGCTTGATAAAATATAAAATCAAATCCTTCATTTACAGCACATAAGCACACTAAAGAAAGTAAATTGTAAGGGGACTGTGTCCTAAAATTGATCTCTCAATTATCCATCTACACTGTTTATTTTTTTTGTTCTGTTTCACACATAGCATTTCACTATAGGCTTCTCTATAGAACTGTAAAATGCATCAAAAAAATGCATGAATACAAATAAGGCAACATAAAACACTCTTGGGGAAAAAAAAAGCTAAAAATGAGCAGAGATTTACATGAACACATTATACTGAATCTTTTCTTACAAAACTATATCAATCTGCACAGCTCCTCCTGCTCTGTAACATGCTGACTGCAAAATATATTGCATTTTCATGGGGACAAGTACCCTTTAACTAATAAAGCTGTGTTCACACTACATGTAGGGTATATTCAGACATTACAGTAAGTGCTTATTCAGACGACCATATGAATGGGTCCGCATCCATTCCGCAATTTTGCAGAACGGGTGTGGACCCATTCATTTCAAAGGGGCCGTAAAAGATGCGGAGAGCACACCATGTGCTGTCCACATCTGTAGTTTCATTCCATTCGCTACTCTTGTCCTTTTGGAAGAAGAACTTGTAGCTCTCTCTTGTAGCTCTCTCTCTTTTGGGAAATTTGAGATTTGCCGAATTGATAGAATAGATTCTCTCATCTCTACTTTACATCGAAGGCAGTTGCAGAGCTAAATCAGCTCTTCAGTAAAATAAAATGTAATAAATATGATATATATATATATATATATATACACACATACACACACACATAAAAATAGATACATTTGTTCTATTCAAAATGTAAGTTGCCAGCTAAGAAGAAATTACTTGGAATTCAGTGTTCTGTTAGACAACCAAGAGTAAAACATTAGATGGTCCACAAGTATTGAATTAAAATCTCAATATAGACATTTAATGAACCACAACCATTTTTTAGCAGCCAAGCTTAAAGGAGTCTACTGTGAACACAGGGATACATACTGCTTTCCACTGAGAAATAAGCACAATGTTTGGAGATTGATTACTGGTAACATAATTGTGAGTCCTAAATCTTACTGCAAAGCTCATTTACTAATATTTAGCACTGCAACAGTCCAAAGTGTGTATTTAACATCTTTTTAAGACAAAGGGTTTTATTGTTATTTCTAAGAACAAAAATCAATATAATGACAGCAAAATGCTGAAGCATCGCTAGTCCACACAACACGTTCATTTTATAACTTCAGTTCTAGCAGTGGTGCACATACAAATAAGGCTGAAAACTTCAACTTTCAAACTTTATCAGACTAGGTAAGTGTTTTTTACATTATTAACCCCTAAGGCAAGCATGGCTAAACACAAACTGCTACTGTATATTCCTGAATGTGTGAAACCTCACTTAAAATAAATTGCATAAGCAGATGTCTATTTTTTTTGCCATTTGCTCTTGTTCACATGAAGTATTTTTACACCACTAATGGAATGCCATTAGTAAGCCAGCTACTAAAAGGTTTGTGGATTCCCATGCGTAATATTTCACACATCTTATGTATAGCATAAACTAAATCATCTGATAAAACAACAGTAGGAAATCCCATTAATCCTTCTCACAAGTGGAATTGGCAGGGACACCTAAAAGCATTGCATTGCATGCTTTATTAGTCACCATTTACAGAAAGGGATAAATTGAACTGCCTACTGTGAATAATTTTGTTAAATTGTATGTGTCACAAAATTTCAGGAACTTAAAAAAAAAAAATGTTTACTGTGATAACCGTGTTCATTTAAAAAGGCATATATTAATACACCTTGAATTACGTATAAAGCATGCTGACGGGATTCAAATTATAACTTCCAGAGAATGGTTTCTGTGAACATTTTATTTTCCTTGAGTATCAAAGCTTGTGCCATATTCCTAAACAAAAGATACCCAGCTGGTTCTGCCATTCCCCGCAGACACCAGTGTTCCTTTATTTGCCAGTATTTGCAGAATATAAAAGAATTCTGAATCATTGTTCCCATAACTTTATAGATTACTCAAATGTATTTGTATCAATTGTAGAAACATTTTTCCTTGTTTGTCGTTGGAAATACTTAAAATGACTAATTGCAAGGTTAACTCATTTGATGTTTAAAGGGCAATAAAAGTATACCACCGGTCACTACTCAACCATCAAGTGACAGAATGCAGATTGCTGAATAAGATTTC
The DNA here is from genome assembly GCF_905171765.1 of Bufo bufo. Classification (NCBI taxonomy): domain Eukaryota; kingdom Metazoa; phylum Chordata; class Amphibia; order Anura; family Bufonidae; genus Bufo; species Bufo bufo. The sequence continues at coordinate 454,528,386 of NC_053391.1, forward strand.
TACATAAAATAAAACCACATACAGGGGTTAGTGTTTGGCAGCCAGGAGGAATAAGAGGCAGCTGGGGTATAGTTACCATAGAAGTAGGAGAATCATCTGCTACCAGACCCAAACTCAGGAAGGGACCCTGGAGGAGGACAAATGGATTTATTTTCAGGGCCCATGGAGTGATGAGTATAATGCTCCCCGGTCCTGGCACTGGTATTACTCACCACTCCCTGTTCTTCTTCAGGTGCCTGCACTGCACAAAGCCCTGGCAGTGCACATCTTCAGGACGGGATGTACTGTGCACAGGATAGTACTATGACCTGATGCTCTGCGGCTGGTAACAGTGATGTAAATGCCTATACGCAGTGCTGCAGTAACAGAGGAGGCCCCCGAAGAAAGGCAAGTATTTTTTTTGTCGTCTGGTCTGAGGTCTGCATTAAGGGGACTGAGGAGGGGGGCTTTCAAAAGTTTGCTGTGAGGCCCAGTCAGTTCTAGCTACACCACTGAGAGGCAGCCATAAGTGAAGTGGCACTCAAAAACCTTAAAGAATTCCAGAAGCAGAATTGGCCAGTTGGATGACTAACCAAAGGATCCTAAAGATAAAAATACAAAATACAGTCCAATTGCTCTGACATACTCGGACTACTCATGTACCATGACCTGGAAGATTAGCTATGGGGATCAGAACAATGGAAATCACATCAGAACCTTGAGAATTAATCTTTTTTTAAACCACTGATCATTTGTCAGTAGGTTTAAAATTATTTTTGTGTAAAAGGATGTTAAGCAATCTGGATCATGATTGAATTTCAAGAAATCATGTAGCTGTCACTGCACTGACCTAATACATACGCTTGTATGCTTCCAAACCTCAACTGCAATTAAGGAAGCACTACGGCCTTTTTTTTTTAATAACATTGTACAGTATAAGCTAATATTAAAGAATAGATGTGGGTCCTTTTGTGTATTCCCTGTGTTTCCTGCTTTAGTTCATGTGTTATTTAGGAGTTGTCTACCATCTTTCCTTCTGAAATGGCTCCCCCTAAGGGAGCATTCACACGACCATATGTATTTTGCAGTCTACAAAAAGCGGATCCGCAAAAAATGGATGACGTCCGTGTTGCATCCATTTTTTTTTCCTGATCCACTGTAATAATTCCAATTTTCCCACAAAACCGACAAGAACAGGACATGTTCTATGTTTTTTTGCGGGACTGTAGAATAAACACATGGATACGGACAGCAAAATTGAAATGAATTGATCTGCATCCAATCTGCAAAAAATGCAGATCAGATGCATACCAAAAATATGGTTGAGCGTAGAGATGAGCGAATTTAAACATCCGAAGTGGAATTTGTTCAGAAATTTATGAAAGATTTGATTTGCGAGTAATCCGATTTGCGAGTAATAGCACTTAATGATAAGGAATCAGTTTTTTCCTAAAATGGCGGCTACACATGTTAAAGTGAAAGTAAGAAGCCCAGGAACGCGATATGTTCCAAAATTCCATGGAGCCAGCCAGTTCATACATAGCCATCCTCTGTAATGTCACAGCCCCATAAATCCCTCATATCTCGCAGTCTTATTACACTGTGAGCTGAGCATAGGGAGAGATGTGGTAAGCACTAGGAACAGTGTTTCAGAAAGCTGTTAATTGTAGGATACTGGATAGGGGGGCACAGGGACAGTGTAGGGAGATCATAGGGAGAGTTTTTAGACACTGTAGGGAAAATGTAGGGAGAGCATAAGGAGACTGCAGGGACAGTGTAGGCTGAGAGTAATCATCCTGTGCATCTTGTTCACCTGCTGCACAATAATACTTAATCTGTTCTGTTATACATAGACTTACTGTGCTTCAGACTAATTGTTAACAGGTGGTTGAATATATAGACGCATTTATCTAGTTCACCTGCTGCGCTATTAATTAAAATAAGTGGGGCGATACACCTGTCTCATTCTGTTTGTGGGGTTTCCACATTGATATTTAACAGCTTCTATTAGTCAAACCGTTACTGTGATTTAGTGTTGCAGAGTGGTCTTACTTAACACCCTGTGTTAGCAAGAGCAAAGATTTTGCAACTTTGTGAGCAAATATTTAACCTAATAAATGCCACTGTAACTTGGTCAATTTATACCTATGGACCACAACTTTTTTTATTTTTTTTAAATAACATTACTAGTTTTCTATTGATAATGGAGGTATCCATCCCTGTGCAAGGGATCATCCCTATCAGTGCGGTCATTTAGTTCTAGCAGGGCACAAAGTGTAGGGATAGACTTAAGGATCCGATTTTACCTCTATTCCCAAGTACCATAACCTGCCGACATTATATTATACAGTATGGCACTGATTTATTTTATATGTTTTGTATAATAAAGGTCAAGTTTTAATGGAGGTGGTCTGTGATATTAAAACTCTGTGGGCAGTGCAAATAAATTGATTCTTCGCACAGCGAAAACTGTCCTTTAGCAAAAAATATTTGTATTTTAGAGAATTAATTAGTCTTTTACATAATAAACTAGTCTGCTTCAGTATTACAGTCCTCGATCCTTATGATTAACGACTTTGAGCAGGTAACCCGCACCAGACGGAAAAGGGTGGACAGATGGCAATCCCTTCAGTGCAGCGCGTGTGCAGCTCCGGACATGGAAGGGCTAGGGTTGGGTTGAGCAAACCCAAACTGTAAAGTTCAGGTTCGTACCGAACATTAGGATTTTTGGACTCCGGACCCAAACTATTCAGTAAAATTTGGGTTCAGTGTTCGGCAAGTTAATGGCGCTTTTTGAAAGGCTGCAGAGCAGCATTTTCTGGGTTTTAAAAAACACCCTTTTTGGGCAAAATACTAAATCTGCTGTTATATTCGGTTATAAAAAAAAACACACTCATTTTGGGCAAAATCCTATTTTTGCGGCGTTTGCTGCATCTGTCATTGTTAAATACAAGCTTGAAAGACTGCAATAATTTTATGGGTTTAAAAAAGCACCCCTTTTTGGCAATACCCTACATCTGGGGCCTATTCAGCATTTGTCAGTGTGAAATTTAAGCTGGAACTACTAGGTATTCTAGGTTTTAACCCCTTAAGGACTCAGCCCTATTTCACCTTAAGGACTTGGCCATTTTTTGCAAATCTGACCAGTGTCCCTTTAAGTGCTGATAACTTTAAAACACTTGGACTTATTCAGGCCATTCTGAGATTGTTTTTTCGTCACATATTGTACTTCATGACACTAGTAAAATTAAGTAAAAAAATATATATATTTTTGCATAAAAAAATAGCTAATTTACCAAAAATTTGGAAAAATTTGCAAATTTCAAAGTTTCAGTTTCTCTACTTCTGTAATACATAGTACTACCCCCAAAAAATGCGATGACTTTACATTCCCCATATGTCTACTTCATGTTTGAATTATTTTGGGAATGATATTTTATTTTTTGGGGATGTTACAAGTAGAGTTGAGCGAACACCTGGATGTTCGGGTTCGAGAAGTTCGGCCGAACTTCCCGGAAATGTTCCGGTTCGGGATCCGAACCCGACCCGAACTTCGTCCCGAACACGAACCCCATTGAAGTCAATGGGGACCCGAACTTTTCGGCACTAAAAAGGCTGTAAAACAGCCCAGGAAAGAGCTAGAGGGCTGCAAAAGGCAGCAACATGTAGGTAAATCCCCTGCAAACAAATGTGGATAGGGAAATTAATTAAAATAAAAATTAAAAAAATAAAAATTAACCAATATCAATTGGACAGAGGTCCCATAGCAGAGAATCTAGCTTCACGTCAGCAGAGAATCAGTCTCTTCATGCCATAGCAGAGAATCTGGCTTCACGTCACCCACCACTGTAACAGTCCATTGTCATATATTTAGGCCCCGGCACCCAGGCAGAGGAGAGAGGTCCCGTAACAGAGAATCTGGCTTCATGTCAGCAGAGAATCAGTCTGCATGTCCTAGCAGAGAATCAGGCTTTACGTCACCCAACACTGGAACAGTCCATTGTCAGATATTTAGGCCCAGGCACCCAGGCAGAGGAGAGAGGTCCCGTAACAGAGAATCTGGATTCATGTCAGCAGAGAATCAGACTGCATGTCCTAGCAGAGAATCAGGCTTTACGTCACCCAACACTGGAACAGTCCATTGTCAAATATTTAGGCCCAGGCACCCAGGCAGAGGAGAGAGGTCCCGTAACAGAGATTCAGGCTTCATGTCATAGCAGAGAATCAGGCTTCACGTCACCCACCACTGGAACAGGCCACTGTCACATATTTAGGCCCTGGCAACCAGGCAGAGGAGAAAGGTCCCATAACAGAGATTCAGGCTTCATGTCAGCAGAGAATCAGTCTTCATGTCATAGCAGAGAATCAGGCTTCACGTCACCCACCACTGGAACAGGCCACTGTCACATATTTAGGCCCAGGCACCCAGGCAGAGGAGAGAGGTCCCATAACAGAGATTCAGGCTTCATGTCAGCAGAGAATCAGTCTTCATGTCATAGCAGAGAATCAGGCATCATGTCACCCACCACTGGAACAGGCCACTGTCAGATATTTTTAGGCCCCGGCACCCGGACAGAGGAGAGGTTCATTCAACTTTGGGTTGCCCCGCAATATAATGGTAAAATGAAAATAAAAATTGGATTGAATGAGGAAGTGCCCTGGAGTACAATAATATATTGTTAAGAGGAGGTAGTTAATGTCTAATCTGCACAAGGGATGGACAGGTCCTGTGGGATCCATGCCTGGTTCATTTTTATGAACGTCAGCTTGTCCACATTGGCTGTAGACAGACGGCTGCGTTTGTCTGTAATGACGCCCCCTGCCGTGCTGAATACACGTTCAGACAAAACGCTGGCCGCCGGGCAGGCCAGCACCTCCAAGGCATAAAAGGCTAGCTCTGGCCACGTGGACAATTTGGAGACCCAGAAGTTGAATGTGGCCGAACCATCAGTCAGTACGTGGAGGGGTGTGCACAGGTACTGTTCCACCATGTTAGTGAAATGTTGCCTCCTGCTAACACGTTCTGTATCAGTTAGCTGTGGCGTGGTGACAAAACTTTTCCACATCTCTGCCATGCTAACCCTGCCCTAAGAGGAGCTGGCCGTGACACAGCTGCGTTGGCGACCTCTTGCTCCTCCTCTGCCTTCGCCTTGGGCTTCCACTTGTTCCCCTGTGACATTTGGGAATGCTCTCAGTAGCGAGTCTACCAACGTGCGCTTGTACTCACGCATCTTACTATCACGCTCCAGTGCATGAAGTAAGGCGGGCACATTGTCTTTGTACCGTAGATCCAGCAGGGTGGCAACCCAGTATTCCGCACACGTTAAAATGTGGGCAACTCTGCTGTCGTTGCGCAGGCACTGCAGCATGTAGTCGCTCATGGGTGCCAGGCTCCACAGAGGTAAGGACAAGCTGTCCTCTGTGGGAGGCGTATCGTCATCGTCCTGTGTTTCCCCCCAGCCACGCACCAGTGATGGGCCCGAGCTGCGTTGGGTGCCAGCCCGCTGTGAACCTGCTTCATCCTCCTCCAGTAGTGGGCCCTGTCTGGCCACATTTGTACCTGGCCTCTGCTGTTGCAAAAAACCTCCCTCTGAGTCACTTCGAAGAGACTGGCCTGAAAGTGCTAAAAATGACCCCTCTTCCTCCTCCTCCTCCATCATCGCCCTAAGTGTTTTCTCAAGGAGACATAGAAGTGGTATTGTAACGCTGATAACGGCATCATCGCCACTGGCCATGTTGGTGGAGTACTCGAAACAGCGCAACAGGGCACACAGGTCTCGCATGGAGGCCCAGTCATTGGTGGTGAAGTGGTGCTGATCCGCAGTGCGACTGACCCGTGCGTGCTGCAGCTGAAACTCCACTATGGCCTGCTGCTGCTCGCACAGTCTGTCCAGCATGTGCAAGGTGGAGTTCCACCTGGTGGGCACGTCGCATATGAGGCGGTGAGCGGGAAGGCCGAAGTTACGCTGTAGCGCAGACAGGCGAGCAGCGGCAGGGTGTGAACGCCGGAAGCGCGAACAGACGGCCCGCACTTTATGCAGCAGCTCTGACATGTCGGGGTAGTTGTGAATGAACTTCTGCACCACCAAATTCAGCACATGCGCCAGGCAAGGGATGTGCGTCAAACCGGCTAGTCCCAGAGCTGTAACGAGATTTCGCCCATTATCGCACACCACCAGGCCGGGCTTGAGGCTCACCGGCAGCAACCACTAGTCTGTCTGTTGTTCTATACCCCGCCACAACTCCTGTGCGGTGTGGGGCCTGTCCCCCAAACATATGAGTTTCAGAACGGCCTGCTGGCGTTTACCCCGGGCTGTGCTGAAGCTGGTGGTGAAGGTGTGTGGCTGACTGGATGAGCAGGTGGAAGAAGGAGGAAGAAGCTGAGTAGGAGGAGGAGGAGGAGACAGGAGGCAAAGAATGTTGCCCTGCGATCCTTGGCGGCGGAAGGACGTGCGCCAAACAGCTCTCCGCCTGGGGCCCAGCCGCCACTACATTTACCCAGTGTGCAGTTAGGGAGATATAGCGTCCCTGGCCGTGCTTACTGGTCCACGTATCTGTGGTTAGGTGGACTTTGCCACAGATGGCGTTGCGCAGTGCACACTTGATTTTATCGGATACTTGGTCGTGCAGGGAAGGCACGGCTCTCCTGGAGAAGTAGTGGCGGCTGGGAACAACATACTGTGGGACAGCAAGCGACATGAGCTGTTTGAAGCTGTCTGTGTCCAACAGCCTAAATGACAGCATTTCATAGGCTTGTAGTTTAGAAATGCTAGCATTCAGGGCCAGGGATCAAAGGTGGATAGGTGGGAATTTACGCTTTCTCTCAAATGTTTGTGAGATGGAGAGATGAACGCTGCCGTGTGACATGGTTGAGATGCTTGGTGACGCAGGTGGTGGTGTTGGTGGTACAGCCCATGTTTGCTGGGCGGCAGGTGCCAACGTTCCTCCAGAGGCGGAGGAAGAGGCCGAGGCGGCAGCAGCAGAAGAGGCCGCAGGGGGAGCCTGAGTGACTTCCTTGTTTTTAAGGTGTTTACTCCACTGCAGTTCATGCTTTGCATGCAGGTGCCTGGTCATGCAGGTTGTGCTAAGGTTCAGAACGTTAATGCCTCGCTTCAGGCTCTGATGGCACAGCGTGCAAACCACTCGGGTCTTGTTGTCAGCACATTGGTTGAAGAAGTGCCATGCCAGGGAACTCCTTGAAGCTCCCTTTGGGGTGCTCGGTCCCAGATGGCGGCGGTCAGTAGCAGGCGGAGTCTCTTGGCGGCGGGTGTTCTGCTTTTGCCCACTGCTCCCTCTTTGTCTTTTGCTACGCTGTTGGCTCGGTCTCACCACTGCCTCTTCCTCCGAACTGTGAAAGTCAGTGGCACGACCTTCATTCCATGTGGGGTCTAGGACCTCATCGTCCCCTGAATCGTCTTCCACCCAGTCTTGATCCCTGACCTCCTGTTCAATCTGCACACTGCAGAAAGACGCAGCAGTTGGCACTTGTGTTTCGTCATCATCAGAGACGTGCTGAGGTGGTATTCCCATGTCCTCATCATCAGGAAACATAAGTGGTTGTGCGTTAGTGCATTCTATCTCTTCCACCCCTGGGGAAGGGCTAGGTGGATGCCCTTGGGAAACCCTGCCATCAGAGTCTTTAAACAGCATAAGAGACTGCTGCATAACTTGAGGCTCAGACAGTTTCCCTGATATGCATGGGGGTGATGTGACAGACCGATGGGCTTGGTTTTCATGCGCCATCTGTGCGCTTTCTGCAGAAGACTGGGTGGGAGATAATGTGAACGTCACGTAGAGTTGAGCGAACACCTGGATGCTCGGGTTCGAGAAGTTCGGCCGAACTTCCCGGAAATGTTCGGGTTCGGGTTCCGAACTTCGTCCCGAACACGAACCCCATTGAAGTCAATGGGGACCTGAACTTTTGGGCACTAAAAAGGCTGTAAAACAGCCCAGGAAAGAGCTAGAGGGCTGCAAAAGGCAGCAACATGTAGGTAAATCCCCTGCAAACAAATGTGGATAGGGAAATGAATTAAAATTAAAAAAATAAAAATGAACCAATATCAATTGGACAGAGGTCCCATAGCAGAGAATCTGGCTTCATGTCAGCAGAGAATCAGTCTCTTCATGCCATAGCAGAGAATCTGGCTTCATGTCAGCGCAGAATCAGTCTTCATGTCATAGCAGAGAATCAGGCTTCACGTCACCCACCACTGGAACAGGCCACTGTCACACATTTAGGCCCCGGCACCCAGACAGAGGAGAGCGGTCCCGTAACAGAGAATCTGGCCTTATGTCAGCGCAGAATCTGTCTTCATGTCATAGCAGAGAATCAGGCTTCACGTCACCCACCACTGGAACAGGCCACGGTCACACATTTAGACCCAGGCAGAGGAGAGAGGTCCCGTAACAGAGAATCTGGCCTTATGTCAGCGCAGAATCTGTATTTATGTCATAGCAGAGAATCAGGCTTCACGTCACCCACCACTGGAACAGGCCACTGTCACACATTTAGGCCCAGGCACCCAGGCAGAGGAGAGAGGTCCCGTAACAGAGAATCTGGCCTTATGTCAGCGCAGAATCTGTATTTATGTCATAGCAGAGAATCAGGCTTCACGTCACCCACCACTGGAACAGGCCACTGTCACACATTTAGGCCCCGGCACCCAGACAGAGGAGAGGTTCATTCAACTTTGGGTTGCCCCGCAATATAATGGTAAAATGAAATTAAAAATAGTATTGAATGAGGAAGTGCCCTGGAGTAGAATAATATATTGTTAAGGGGAGGTAGTTAATATCTAATCTGCACAAGGGATGGACAGGTCCTGTGGGATCCATCTCTGGTTCATTTTTATGAACGTCAGCTTGTCCACATTGGCTGTAGACAGGCGGCTGCGTTTGTCTGTAATGACGCCCCCTGCCGTGCTGAATACACGTTCAGACAAAACGCTGGCCGCCGGGCAGGCCAGCACCTCCAAGGCATAAAAGGCTAGCTCTGGCCACGTGGACAATTTGGAGACCCAGAAGTTGAATGGGGCCGAACCATCAGTCAGTACGTGGAGGGGTGTGCACAGGTACTGTTCCATCATGCAAGTGAAATGTTGCCTCCTGCTAACACGTTCCGTATCAGGTGGTGGTGCACTTAGCTGTGGCGTGTTGACAAAACTTTTCCACATCTCTGCCATGCTAACCCTGCCCTCAGAGGAGCTGCACGTGACACAGCTGCGTTGGCGACCTCTTGCTCCTCCTCTGCCTTCGCCTTGGGCTTCCACTGGTTCCCCTGTGACATTTGGGAATGCTCTCAGTAGCGCGTCTACCAACGTGCGCTTGTACTCGCGCATCTTCCTATCACGCTCCAGTGTAGGAAGTAAGGTGGGCACATTGTCTTTGTACCGGGGATCCAGCAGGGTGGCAACCCAGTAGTCCGCACACGTTAAAATGTGGGCAACTCTGCAGGCACTGCAGCATGTAGTCGCTCATGTGTGCCAGGCTGCCCAGAGGTAAGGACAAGCTGTCCTCTGTGGGAGGCGTATAGTCATCGTCCTGTGTTTCCCCCCAGCCACGCACCAGTGATGGGCCCGAGCTGCTTTGGGTGCCACCCCGCTGTGAACATGCTTCATCCTCATCCTCCTCCACCTCCTCCTCATCCTCGTCCTCCTCGTTCTCCAGTAGTGGGCCCTGCCTGGCCACATTTGTACCTGGCCTCTGCTGTTGCCAAAAACCTCCCTCTGAGTCACTTCGAAGAGACTGGCCTGAAAGTGCTAAAAATGACCCCTCTTCCTCCATCATCGCCTTAAGTGTTTTCTCAAGGAGACATAGAAGTGGTATTGTAACGCTGATAACGGCGTCATCGCCACTGCCCATGTTGGTGGAGTACTCGAAACAGCGCAACAGGGCACACAGGTCTCGCATGGAGGCCCAGTCATTGGTGGTGAAGTGGGTCTGATCCACAGTGCGACTGACCCGTGCGTGCTGCAGCTGAAACTCCACTATGGCCTGCTGCTGCTCGCACAGTCTGTCCAGCATATGCAAGGTGGAGTTCCACCTGGTGGGCACGTCGCATATGAGGCGGTGAGCGGGAAGGCCGAAGTTACGCTGTAGCGCAGACAGGCGAGCAGCGGCAGGGTGTGTACGCCGGAAGCGCGAACAGACGGCCCGCACTTTATGCAGCAGCTCTGACATGTCGTTGTAGTTGCGAATGAACTTCTGCACCACCAAATTCAGCACATGCGCCAGGCAAGGGATGTGCGTCAAACCGGCTAGTCCCAGAGCTGCAACGAGATTTCGCCAATTACCGCACACCACCAGGCCGGGCTTGAGGCTCACCGGCAGCAACCACTCGTCGGTCTGTTGTTCTATACCCCGCCACAACTCCTGTGCGGTGTGGGGCCTGTCCCCCAAACATATGAGTTTCAGAATGGCCTGCTGACGTTTACCCAGTGCTGTGCTGAAGTTGGTGGTGAAGGTGTGTGGCTGACTGGATGAGCAGATGGAAGAAGAGGAGGAGGAAGCTGAGTAGGAGGAGGAGGAGACAGGAGGCAAAGAATGTTGCCCTGCGATCCTTGGCGGCGGAAGGACGTGCGCCAAACAGCTCTCCGCCTGGGGTCCAGCCGCCACTACATTTACCCAGTGTGCAGTTAGGGAGATATAGCGTCCCTGGCCGTGCTTACTGGTCCACGTTACAGATGGCGTTGCGCAGTGCACACTTGATTTTATCGGACACTTGTTTGTGCAGGGAAGGCACAGCTCTCTTGGAGAAGTAGTGGCGGCTGGGAACAACATACTGTGGGACAGCAAGTGACATGAGCTGTTTGAAGCTTTGTGTGTCCACCAGCCTAAATGACAGCATTTCATAGGCCAGTAGTTTAGAAATGCTGGCATTCAGGGCCAGGGATCGAAGGTGGCTAGGTGGGAATTTACGCTTTCTCTCAAATGTTTGTGAGATGGAGAGATGAACGCTGCCGTGTGACATGGTTGAGATGCTTGGTGACGCAGGTGGTGGTGTTGGTGGTACATCCCATGTTTTCTGGGCGGCAGGTGCCAACGTTCCTCCAGAGGCGGAGGAAGAGGCCGAGGCGGCGGCAGCAGCAGCAGAAGAGGCCGAGGCGGCGGCAGCAGCAGAAGAGGCCGAGGGGGCAGCAGCAGAAGAGGTAGCAGGGGGAGCCTGAGTGACTTCCTTGTTTTTAAGGTGCTTACTCCACTGCAGTTCATGCTTTGCATGCAGGTGCCTGGTCATGCAGGTTGTGCTAAGGTTCAGAACGTTAATGCCTCGCTTCAGGCTCTGATGGCACAGCGTGCAAACCACTCGGGTCTTGTCGTCAGCACATTGTTTGAAGAAGTGCCATGCCAGGGAACTCCTTGAAGCTGCCTTTGGGGTGCTCGGTCCCAGATGGCGGCGGTCAGTAGCAGGCGGAGTCTCTTGGCGGCGGGTGTTCTGATTTTGCACACTGCTCCCTCTTTTGCTACGCTGTTGGCTCGGTCTCACCACTGCCTCTTCCTCCGAACTGTGAAAGTCAGTGGCACGACCTTCATTCCATGTGGGGTCTAGGACCTCATGGTCCCCTGCATCGTCTTCCACCCAGTCTTGATCCCTGACCTCCTGTTCATTCTGCACACTGCAGAAAGACGCAGCAGTTGGCACCTGTGTTTCATCATCATCAGAGACGTGCTGAGGTGGTATTCCCATGTCCTCATCATCAGGAAAAATAAGTGGTTGTGCGTTAGTGCATTCTATCTCTTCCACCCCTGGGGAAGGGCTAGGTGGATGCCCTTGGAAAACCCTGGCAGCAGAGTCTTCAAACAGCATAAGAGACTGCTGCATAACTTGAGGCTCAGACAGTTTCCCTGATATGCATGGGGGTGATGTGACAGACCGATGGGCTTGGTTTTCATGCGCCATCTGTGCGCTTTCTGCAAAAGACTGGGTGGGAGATGATGTGAACGTGCTGGATCCACTGTCGGCCACCCAATTGACTAATGCCTGTACCTGCTCAGGCCTTACCATCCTTAGAACGGCATTGGGCCCCACCAAATATCGCTGTAAATTCTGCTGGCTACTGGGACCTGAGGTAGTTGGTTCACTAGGACGTGTGGCTGTGGCAGAACGGCCACGTCCTCTCCCAGCACCAGAGGGTCCACTAACACCACCACGACCATGTCCACGTCTGCGTCCCTTATTAGATGTTTTCCTCATTGTTCCCGTTCACCACAATTTTGAGAATGGCAAATTTGGGAATGCTTTTTCAACCCAGAAAAAAAAGTGTGCTTTTACGGTCAATACAAATAACTTGACCAGCTACAACAGTGCAGATTTGGTTGAATAGAGATGTGAGACCTGTTTTTTTTTGCGCTGTGTGACAACTATAGGTTTAATCACAGAATCACACTTCTATCAGCACGCTAGCGTGTGTCTTAGGTTTTTCTGAATGACACTATCAATACCTTCAATGTAAGATTTTCTTTTTGGGATAGATTTCAAGTAGGCCTCAAATACCAGAAACTAGTTATTTTGAGAATGGCAAATTTGGGAATGCTTTTTCAACCCAGAACAAAAAGTCTGCTTTTACGGTCACTACAAATAACTTGACCAGCTACAAAAGTGCAGATTTGGTTGAATAGAAATGTCAGGTCTATTTTTTAGGCGCTGGGTGACAGGCTCAACTTGCCCCTGATGTAATATATGGCCAAAAAATAACCACACTGTTGATGGTTAAATGCACTTGGGTGACACAGGCTCAGCCTGCACCAGATGTAGTATATGGCCAAAAAATAATCAGACTGTTGATGGTTAAATGCACTTGGGTGACACAGGCTCAGCCTGCACCAGATGTAGTATATGGCCAAAAAATAATCAGACTGTTGATGGTTAAATGCACTTGGGTGACACAGGCTCAGCCTGCAGCTGATGTAGGATATAGCACAAAATAACCACACTATCGATGGTTAAATACACTTGGGTGACACAGGCTCAGCCTGCAGCTGATGTAGTATATGGCCAAAAAATAATCAGACTGTTGATGGTTAAATGCACTTCGGTGACACAGGCTCAGCCTGCAGCTGATGTAGGATATAGCACAAAATAACCACACTATCGATGGTTAAATACACTTGGTGATAGCTCGTGCTGGCGCACCACAAGTCACAAAATGGCCGATCACCCCAGAAAAAAAGTGATCTAAAAACGCTCTGGGCAGCCTCAAAAAAGTGAGCAAGTCAATAATAGCACTTCAATGATCCACAGCTGCAGATCGATCACAGAATGAAGTCTTTTGGAGGAGTTAATCTGCCTAATCTCGCCCTAACGTCGCAGCTGCAACCTCTCCCTATACTGATCATAGCAGAGTGACGTGCGGCGCTACGTGACTCCAGCTTAAATAGAGGCTGGGTCACATGGTGCACTGGCCAATCACAGCCATGCCAATAGTAGGCATGGCTGTGATGGCCTCTTGGGCCAAGTAGTATGACGCTTGTTGATTGGCTGCTTTGCAGCCTTTCAAAAAGCGCCAAGAAAGCGCCGAACACCGAACCCGAACTTTTACGAAAATGTTCGGGTTCGGGTCCGTGTCACGGACACCCCAAAATTCGGTACGAACCCGAACTATACAGTTCGGGTTCGCTCATCCCTATGAACGTGCTGGATCCACTGTCGGCCACCCAATTTACTAATGCCTGTACCTGCTCAGGCCTTACCATCCTTTGAACGGCATTGGGCCCCACAAAATATCACTGTAAATTCTGCTGGCTACTGGGACCTGAGGTAGTTGGTTCACTAGGACGTGTGGCTGTGGCAGAACGGCCACGTCCTCCCCCAGCACCAGAGGGTCCACTAACACCACCACGACCATGTCCGCGTCCGCGTCGCTTACTAGATGTTTTCCTCATTGTTACCGTTCACCACAATAAGAAAAATATTATTTGGGCCAATGTATTGAATTAAAATTCAGGCCTTTTTTTACAGACACCTAACACTAAGTCTATCTGGCTATCTATTTAGGTACCGTATTACACTAATACACGCACACCAGTAATGACAGATTTGGATGAATATAAATGTGAGGCCTATTTTTTAGGCGCTGGGTGACAGGTATACGTTTAATCACAGAATTAGACTTGGATCTACACTGTAGCGTGTGTGTTAAGTTTTTGAGAATTACCCTATCAGCACCTTGAATCTAATATACCCTTTTAGGGATAGATTTAAAGTAGGTTTGATACAGCAGAAACCACTAATTTTGAGAATTGCAAATTTGGGAATTGTTTTTCAACCCAGAACAAAAACTGTGCTTTGACGGTCACTAAAAATAACTTGACCAGCTAAAGCAGTAATGACAGATTTGGATTAATATAAAATGTGAGGCCTATTTTTTAGGCGCTGGGTGACAGGCTCAACTTGCCCCTGATGTAGTATATGGCCAAAAAATAACCACACTATTGATGGTTAAATGCACTTGATGAAAGCTTGACCCTGATGTAGGATATAGCAAAAAATAACCACACTATTGATGGTTAAATGCACTTGGGTGACAAGGTCAGCTTGCCCCTGATGTAGTATATGGCCAAAAAATAACCACACTATTGATGGTTAAATGCACTTGATGAAAGCTTGACCCTGATGTAGGATATAGCAAAAAACAACCACACTATTGATGGTTAAATGTACTTGGTGGCAGCTGGTGCTGGCGCACAAGCAAGCCACAAAATGGCCGCCGATCACCCCAGAAAAAAGTGACTGAAAAACGCTCTGGGCACCCTAAAAACACTGAGCAATTGAATAGCAGCAGTTCAATGATCCACAGCTGTAGATCGATCACTGAATGAAGTCTTTTGGAGGAGTTAATCACTGCCTAATCTCGCCCTAACGTCGCAGCTGCAACCTCTCCCTACACTTGTATCAGCAGAGTGACGTGCAGCACTACGTGACCCAAGCTTATATAGAGGCTGGGTCACATGCTGCACTGGCCAATCACAGCCATGCCAATAGTAGGCAAGGCTGTGATGGCCTCTTGGGGCAAGTAGTATGACGCTTGTTGATTGGCTGCTTTGCAGCCTTTCAAAAAGCGCCAAGAAAGCGCCGAACACCGAACCCGGACTTTTACGAAAATGTTCGGGTCCGTGTCACGGACACCCCAAAATAAGAATTTCATTTATTTGCCTAATTTTCCATTTTAACCCAATTTTTTCCACTAACAAAGCAAGGGTTAACAGCCAAACAAGACTGTATCTTTATTGCCCTGACTCTGCCGTTTACAGAAACACCCCATATGTGGCCGTAAACTACTGTACGGCCACACGGCGGGGCGTAGAGGGAAAGGTGCGCCGTATGGTTTTTCTAAGTCAGATTTTGCTGGACTAATTTTTAGACACCATGTCCCATTTGAAGCCCCCCTGATGCACCCCTAGAGTAGAAACTCCAAAAAAGTGACCCCATTTTAGAAACTACGGGATAGGTTGGCAGTTTTGTTGGTACTAGTTTAGGGTACATATGATTTTTGGTTGCTCTATATTACACTTTTTGTGCGGCAAGGTAACAAGAAATAACTTTTTTGGCACTTATTTTTTTGTTATTTACAACATTCATCTGACAGGTTAGATCATGTGGTAATTTTATAGAGCAGGTTGTCACGGACGTGGCGATACCTATTATGTATGCAATTTTATTTATTTATGTAAGTTTTAAACAATGATTTCATTTTTAAAACAAAAAAAAATGTTTTAGTGTCTCCATAGTCTAAGAGCCATCGTTTTTTCAGTTTTTGGGCGATTATTTTAAGTAGGGTCTCATTTTTTGCGGGATGAGATGATGGTTTTATTGGCACTATTTTGGGGTGCATATGACTTTTTGATCGCTTGCTATTACACTTTTTGTGAAGTAAGATGACAAAAAATGGCTTTTTTTACACCGTTTTTATTTTTATTTTTTTACGGTGGTCATCTGAGGGGTTAGGTCAAGTGATAATTTTATAGATCCGGTCGATACGGACGCGTTGATACCTAATATGTATACTTTTTTTAAATTTATTTAAGTTTTACACAATGATTTCATTTTTGAAACAAAAAAAAAATCATGTTTTAGTGTTTCCATAGTTTTTTCAGTTTTTGGGCGATTATCTTGGGTAGGGTATGATTTTTGAGGGAGGAGATGACGGTTTGATTGGTACTATTTTGGCGTACATGCGACTTTTTTGATCACTTTTATTACCTTTTTTGGGAAGTAAGGTGGGCAAAATTTCAATTTTCTCATTTATTTTTATGGCGTTCACCGTGCGGGGAAAGTAACATGATCGTTTTATAGATCAGGTCGTTACGGACGCGGCGATACCCAATATGTGTAGTGTATTTAATTTTTTTATTTTTTATTCAGTGATATGTTTTTTTTTAATCTTAACTTTTTCCACTTTTATTTACATTTTTTTGACCCAGACCCACTTGGTTCTTGAAGATCCAGTGAGTCTGATGTCTGTATAATACAGTACAGTACACTATATAGGGTACTGTACTGTATTTTACTTACACTTTAAAATGCCCGAAATAAAGTTTTATTAACCCCCCCTCAGGTGCGAGTAAGCGACAGAACCTTCAGCGTTATTTGGTCGGGCCTAATGAATGGTGAGGCCAGAACAAGTTCAGGCGATAGTAGATTGGGTTGCTGACAGTGCCTCCAGTTCCTTCACATTGTCTCCGACTCAGTCTTCTGCTGAAAGATCAGAGTTGGCACCTGCAGCCGATGTCCATCAGTCTTTCACCTCACCCCCTTGCAAATCAGCCAAGCAGTCTGAGCCCCAAGTCATGCAGCAGTCTCTTCTGCTTTTTGATGACTCTGCTAGCAGGGTTTCCCAGGGCCACGCACATAGCCCTGCCCCAGAAGTGGAAGAGATTGAGTGCACCGATGCCCAACCACTTATGTTTCAAGATGAGTACATGGGAGGACCACCGCAGCACGTCTCGGATGATTATGACGAAACACAGGTGCCAACTGCTGTTGCTTTCGAAAGTGTGCAGACCGACAAGGAGGGCAGGGGTGAAGACTGAGTGGAAGATGATGTGGAGGACGATTAAGTCCTCGACCCCACATGGAATTAAGGTAATGCGAGTAACCGGTGTAGTTCGGAGGAAGAGGTGGTGGTCGTACAGAGCCACCAGCAGAGCAGAAGAGGGAGCAGGGTGCAAAAGCGGAGCGGCCGTCCCCTTGACAGTACGCCTGCTTCTGCCCAATGCAGCAAGGGACCGAGTACACCAAAGCCAGCTCCAAGGAGTTCCCTGGCTTGGCAGTTCTTCAGACAATGTGCTGACAAGACACGTGTGATTTGCACGCTGTGCAATCAGAGCCTGAAGCGAGGCATAAACGTTCTCAACCTGAGCACAACCTGAATGACCAGGCATCTAAGTTCAAAGCACGAGCTGCAGTGAAGTAGACACTTTAAAAACTAAGAAAGGTTTCTGGCTCCTCCTGCTTCATCTTCTGCTGCAGTCTCAGCCTCTTCATCCACCTCTGGAGTGACAGTGGCACCTGCCACCCCGCAATCAGAGGATTTGCCAGCAACACCACCATCTGGGTCACCAAGCATCTCCACAATGTCCCACGGAAGCATTCAGCTCTCCATCTCCCAAACACTGGAGCGGAAGAGGAAGTACCCCCCTACCCACACACGATCCCTGGCCCTAAATGCCAGAATTTCAAAATTACTGCTGTCATTCAGTCTGGTGGAGACGGAGAGTTTTAAAAGACTTATGGTGATTGCTGTCCCACAGTACATCGTGCCCAGCCACCACTACTTTTCCAGGAGAGCCATCCCTTCCGTTCACAACCAAGTGGGGGACAAAATCAGGTGTGCATTGCGCAACGCCATCTGTGGCAAGGTTCACCTAACTACAAATATGTCGACCAGTGAGCACGGTCAGGGACGTTAGATCTCCATAACAGCACACTGGGTAAATGCAGTGGCGGCTGGCCCTGAGGCAGATAGGAGTTTGACGCATGTCCTTCCACCACTGAGGATTGCAGGGCGCTTCAGTTTGCCTCCTGTTGCTTCCTCCTCCTTCTCCGCTTCCTTATCCTCTACCGCCTCCTCATCCGGTCAGATTAACACCTTCACCACCAACTTCAGCACAGCCAGGGGTAAATGACAGCAGGCAGTTTTAAAACTTATATGTTTGTCGGACAAACCCCATACCATCTGACAAAAGCTTTACGGATGCTCAAAATACTGTTTTTTCCTTTGTTTTTGTTTTATGTTCTCCTGACTGATCAGAAGAATGAAAACAAACAGTGATGTTAACCCAGACTCACTTGCCACTACTATTGCCCCCCCCCCCCCCCACTCTGTCATCTGGCCATTTTTTCATAGTTACTGCCACTGCTAATGCTGTCACCACTTCCCCTTTCTGTCATGGGGCAATTATTGGCATGGTTACTGCCACTACTGCTGCCGCCATCATCCCCATTCTGTCATGGGGCCACTACTGCCACTGGTGCTACCACAGTCCTCACTCTGTCATGGGGCCACTACTTGAATCTTAGGGGCACTGCATGGTTTAGTCCACAGCTATAAATTAGATCTGACACTTATTGACCTGCAATACTGACGTAATTACACAGCTAACAGAAGTGATTAGCTATGAATCTTGGTGCCCTGCACAGTGATGTAGAGGACGATAAATTACAACTGTGAGTAATACTGATGGCTCAGTACCTACAGAAAGGATTAACTATGAATGTGGGTGCAGTAGAACGTAATGCATAGCGTTGAGCGTGAATATTCAAATCGCTAATTTTAATTTAGAATATCGCCACTTAGAGAATTTGCGAATATATTTAGAATATAGTCCTATATATTCGTATTCGCGAATAGTGTTGAATATTCAAATTGCGACTTTATTGCAAATATATTACATTGCCGATTCTCGAATTTGCGAATTTATGGCGAATATTTTCGGCCAAAAATTTGCAAAATATCACAAATTTGAATATTGCCTATGGCGCTCATCACCAGTAATGCACACAGCGATACATTCCCCCTGCACTGTGGGATGCATATCATTAGGCAGAGTGGCCTGGTTATACTAGATTTATGACTACTTAATTCGGAACTAATCGAATTTCTAAGAACTTTAGCGAATTGTCTCATCTTTAGTTGTGTTAATGGGACCTAATGCAGCATTTCCCATGATGATTCTGGCTTTGCTCAGATAGATAGGACAAGGTTTTATCACACTGCACTCTCGGACTTTCAGCAAGTGGTAAATCAGTGACACAAAACTTCTGTCCCCTACCTCACACTGCAGAGTCTCAGGGTATGACTACGTGATGCAAATTCAGTCTGGCTCCTTGTTTCCGGCTTGTGAGGTTTCTTCCTAACAGCTTTTACAAGCAGGTTGCAGAGGAGAGCAATGTGAAGCTGCATCTCATAGAAATACGCTGGAGAGTCTGTACTCAGCACACACATAATATAGACAGTGTATTATGGATATTTAGAACTCTGTAGCTAATTATTGTATGCTCTCACCTACTATATCGCTGCTTTCTTAGAGTCCTGCTCATTTCTGCCCTATCTATGCATTGGGAGACATGCAGAGGAGCAAGGAGGATGGGGCTTGGTGGGGGAGGTGTCTGAGAGCTGTCAGGAGGGGTTAGATACGGTAGATGCTTATGTGATCCTATAGTTCACATAAAGTCAACCATGCTTCTTTAAAACTAAAGCTTCTAACTGGCATTGCATTGTTTTAAAGGGAATCTGTCGCCAGCTACCTCCATATCAAATTGCATAAATGCATAGCTATGGCTCATCTGATTAAAACACTGTTTTTGTTTTGTTGATCTGAGGCCCCATTTCAGAGTTATGGAAGAGTTATACTTTTTCTTAATATGCAAATTAGGTCTTTGGTGCAATAAGGTTGTCGCCATTGTATCTGTTGCACTCAGGTTCCACACATTTGTGTGATCATCTTTCCCCAGGCAATTAAAGTAGAGAGGGACGGGTTAGCCAAAGAAATGAGTGGAGCTTAGGTGCAACAAGGCAATGGTGACACTCATTGCCCCAAATGCCTAATTTGCATATTAGGAAAAGTATAAAGCAAGAACAGAGCCTCTGAACAACAAAAGAAAAACAGTGTTGTAAATCAGGCGAACCACAGCTGTGTGTCTATGCAAACAGTTTGATAGGGAGGTCGCTAGTGTGAGATTTCCTTTAACCCCTTCTACCCCAGATCTGTTTTCACCTACCTGCCCAGGCTTTTTTTGAAACATTAGTTTTATTTTATGTTTATACCATCAAGTATACATAAGGCAACATGTGATTTGACACTTGTTGCTTTATGTGGCAATAACTTTGGAATGGTTTAACTTATCTAAAGGATTCTGAGACGGTTTTCTGGTGACACATTGTACTTCACGTTAGCAGTTAATTTGGGTCCAATTTTTTTTTCCCTTTATTAAAAAAAAAAAAATTTACAGAAAACTTTGAACAATTCACAATTTTCTAAATTAGAATTTCTCTTTTATGAGGTATTACTATATGTCTTAAAATAGTTGTTAATAAACATTCCCCATACCGTATGGCTACGTTATCTTGACATTAGGTAAAAATAATTCAAAATTTTTTTTTAGGACTTTTGAATTTTAGAAGCAGTTTTTAAGATTTTTGAGAAAATGTTCTACAAGAATTAAAGCAAAATGGAGGTGAAATTTAAAATAAATTTTTTTGCAGATATTTTATGTTAATCACTTTCTTGCAACACAGCAAAAGATAACAGCCAAATAAACACTATTAATACTCTTAGGGCTAATGTACACAAAGATATTTTCTTTCCGCGTCCGTTCCATTTTTTTGAGGACTGTATGCAGAAGCATTCATTGCAATAGGTCCACAAAAAAAATGGAAGTTACTCCGCATTTTCATTCCGTTTCCATATGTTCGTATGTCTGTTCTGCAGAAGAATGAAACATGTCCTATTGTCTGTATTCCGGACAAGCATAGGACTGTTCTATTAGGGGCCAGCTGTTCCATTTCACAAAATACGGAATGCACACGGACATCATCCGTATTTTTGGCGGACCGCAAAAGACATACAGGCGTGTGCATGAGCCCTTATTCTGCATTTTGCAAAAATACGCCATATGAGGTCGTAAACTGCTCTTTGGGCATGTGGCAGTGGTCAAAAGGGAACAAGTGTAGATTTTATTGACATGGTTTTTGGGTGGCATGTTGTATTTGAAGAGACCCTTATGTACCCCTACAGTGGAATCCCCAAAAAGTAACCCATTTTGGAAACTACACCTCTCAATGAATATAGTAAGGGGTGTACTGAGAACTTTGAATCCATAGGCCTTTTACAGAATTTAAAAACACTTGGCTATGAAAATGAACAATTTCATTTCTTCCAATTGTTGCTTTAGCCTCAAATTTGTAATTTTCACAATGGCTAACATGGGAAAAATCACCCCATAATTTGTTAGTCAATTTCTCCTGAACACGGCAACACCCCATATACGGTCGTACACTGCTGTAGGGGCACACTGCAGGACTCAGAAGAGAAAAAGTGCCATATGGCTTTTGCAGTGCAGATTTTGATGGATGGCCACTAGTGTTGAGCGAACCCGAACTGCAGCAAAAGTTCGGGATCGAGTTCACTGTTCCGGCATTTAAAAAAGCTTATTGAAAGGCTGCAGGGCAGCCAATCAACAAGCTTTTAAGCTGTGGGCACTTAGAAGCCATAACAGCCATGCCTACTAATGACATGGCTGTGATTGGCCGATGCATCATGTCACCCAGCCTCTATACAAGCTGGATCACGTGTAGCACCGCCCAACAGCTCTGAGTAGTGCAGGGACAGGAAGCAGGCAGCTGAAGTGAGTGTGTTAGGAATTTCATATGGCTATTTATTCTGTGGCTGACCCACAGTGATTTTTTTGTGGGTGCTACACACCAGCTTTCCACCCCTGACACAGAAAAATAATAATTAATCTGGCTTTTAATTCTGTGGGTGACCTATAGTGATTTTTTTGTGGGTGCAATGCACCATCTTTATACCCCTGACACAAAAATATAATAGTTAATCCATCTGTTAGTTCGGTAGGTGACATAGACCCATTTTTTGTGTGAGGTACACCTGCACTGCATCCGTGACAGGGAAATTAATATAGTTAATCCATCTGTTAGTTCGGTGGGTGACCTTAAAGAATGAGCAGAGCATCAAATAAGGGACATGGCCCTGGTTGTGGTGCTGCTGGTGTTGGCGGAGCTCCTGTTGCAAGGAGAGGACGTGGTTGATCTGTGCCAGCTACACGCCCAA
This sequence comes from Bufo bufo, assembly GCF_905171765.1. Taxonomy (NCBI): domain Eukaryota; kingdom Metazoa; phylum Chordata; class Amphibia; order Anura; family Bufonidae; genus Bufo; species Bufo bufo. The sequence continues at coordinate 454,550,649 of NC_053391.1, forward strand.
ATGAAACACCTTACTCTGGTGCACGTAAGCGACAGAACGTTAAGCGTTATTTTGTAGGCCCGAATACCGGTGGCTGAATGGTGAGGCAAAAACAAGTAGAGGCGGTAGTATATTGGGAGGCTGATAGTGCCTCCAGTTCCTTAACATAGTCTCCCAACTGTTCCACTGCTGGAATTACAGAGTTGGCACCAGCAGCCCATGAGCATTTGTCTTTCACCTCACTCTCTTGCAAATCAGCCAAGCAGTCTGAGCCCCAAGTCTTGCAGAAGTCTCTTGTGCTTTTTGATGACTCTGATGGCAGGGATTCCGTGGGCCATCCACCTAGCCCTGCCCCAGAAGTGGAAGAGATTGAGTGCACCGACGTCTCTGATGATGATGAAAAACAGGTGCCAACTGTTGAAGCTTTCTGCAGTGTGCAGACTGGCAAGGAGGGCAGGGGTGAAGAGTGGGTGGAAGATGATGTGGAGGATGCAGAGGTCCTCGACCCCACATGAAATTAAGGTCATGCGAATGACGTGTGCAGTTCAGGGAAAGAGGGGGTGATCACACAGTGCCAGCCGCACAGCAAAAGAGGGAGCAGGGTGCGAAAGCATAGTGGCCATCCCCTAGCCAGTACGACTGCTACTGTCCACCGCACCCAGGAACTGAGCACACTAAAGTCAGCTCCAAGAAGTTCCCTGGCATGGCAGTTCTTCAGACAATGTGCTGACAAGACGCGAGTGGTTTGCACGCTGTGCAATCGGAGCTTGAAGCGAGGCATAAATGTTCTAAACCTGAGCACCACCTGCATGACCAGGCATCTAAATGCAAAGCACAAGCTGCAGTGGAGTACACACCTCAAAAAACACAAAAAAGATATCAGGCTCCTCCTGCTCCCTCTTCTGCTGCAGTATCTGCCTCTTCCTCCCCCTCTCGAGTGACAGTGGCACCTGCCACACCACAAACAGGATGTGGCAGCAACACCACCACAGTCACCAAGAATCTCTACACTGTCCCATGGAAGTGTTCAGCTGTCCATCCCCCAAACACTGGAGAGAAAGAGGAAGTACCCATCCGAGATCCCTGGCCCTGAGTGGCACCATTCAAAATTCCTGGCCTTTGAAATGCTGTCATTCCGTCTGGTGGGGACGAAGACTTTTAAAAACCTTATGGCGTTGGCTGTCCCACAGTACGTGGTTCCCAGCCTCCACTACTTTTTCAAGAGAGCCATCCCTGCCCTGTACAACCAAGTGGCAGACAAAATCAGGTGTGTACTGCTTAACGCCATCTGTGGGAAGGTCCACATAACCACCGATACGTGGACCAGTAACCATAGACAGGGACTTTATATCTCCCTAACTGCACATTGGGTAAATGCAGTGGCGGCTGGGCCCAAGATGTATAGCAGTTTGGCGCATGTCCTTCCGCCACCAAGGATTGCAGGACATTTCTTGTTGCCTCCTGCTGCCTCCTCCTCCTACCCCACTTCCTCCTCCTCATCCAGTCAGCACCACCAACTTCAGCACAGCCACGGGGAAACTACAGCAGGCTGTTTTGAAACTTATCTGCCTGGGGGAAAAACCTCACCCCGCGCAGCAGCTGTGGACGGGCATGGAACAACAGATCGATGAGTGGTTGGTGCCACTGAGCCTCAAGCCCGGCCTGGTGGTGTGTGGTAATGGGCAAAATCTCGTAGCAGCTCTGGGCCTAGCCGGTTTGACGCACATCCCTTGCCTGGTGCATGTGCTGAATTTGGTGGTGCAGAGGTTCCCGAAAAATTACGCCGATATGTCAGAGCTGCTGCAGAAAGCGCGGGCCGTCTGCAGAGGAGGAGGCGGCGGAGGAGGAGGATGATGAGGAGGAGGAACCATGTTAACAGCAGGGTGGCACCCAAAGCAGCTCATGGGCATCACTGGAGCATGGCTGGGGGGATACAGAGGACACAGACGATACACCTCCCACAAAAGACAGCTTGTCGTTGCCTCTGGGCAGCCTGGCAGACATGAGCGACTACATGCTGCAGTACCTGCGCAACAACTATCGAGTTGCCCACATTCTAACCAGTGCTGGTTACTGGGTGGCCACACTACTGGATCCCCGCTACAAGGACAACGTGACATCCTTAATTCCATCACTGGAACATAATCGGAAGATGCACGAGTACAAGCGCACGCTGGTAGACACGCTGCTGATGGCATTCCCACCCGACTCCAGGGGTTCAGTGGAAGCACAAGGCGATGGCAGATGAGGAGGAAAAAGTAACCAATGCAGCTATGTCACCGCTAGCACCTAAGAAGGGAGGGTTAGCATGGCCAAAATGTGGAAAAGCTTTGTCAGCACGCCACAACAACCAGCACCACCAGCTAATATGGAACGTCTTAGCAGAAGGCAGCATTTCAGCAACATGATGGAACAGTACATATTTACACGCCTACACGTACTGACTGATGGGTCTGCCCCATTCAATTTCTGGGTCTCCAAATTGGACACATGGCTTGAGCTTGCCCTTTACGCATTGGAGGTGCTGGCGTATCCGAACGTGTGTTTAGCACGGTGGGGGGGGGGGGGGGTGATCACAGACAAGCACAGTTGCCTGTCCACAGCCAATGTGGACAAGCTCACGTTCATTGAAATAAACCAGGCATGGATCCCACAGGACTTGTCCGTACTGTGACACAGTGAGGGGTTGTGTCTGGCAAGGCAGGTATTTTCCTCCCAGCATCTGCGGCTGGGCTGGTTTCCAGCCAGGTGAGGTCAAATACCAGAGTTTAAGTGCTGATCTGGGTTTTGGCAGCACATGGCTGTCCTTAAATAGCCAGCTGGGCTCAGCAGAGATGTCTCTGTTTTTGGGATCTGAGGCTTTGTGCCATGCTGGAGGGCTGAGAGCCGCATGCTGGGGAAATAGGCCCCCTAAAGCCTGATATGCAATATGAAATTTCCATTGTGTGTGAATTAACACCAAGACTCCAAAGTTACGTGCTATTTTGTGCAATTGCCTCAAGTGTGAATAAACACTGACGTTTTGAGTTAATAACTTGGATTTTGCCGCTGTACTGCGCCCGCTTACCCTATCTACCAGAGCGAAACCCCACAGTACCTTGTGCTGAATAGTATACCAGCCGCACCCAGCTATTGTAATACTCCAGCACACTTTCTCTTTGCATTCTCTTTTCCATTTCCCAATGTTTTGAGGCCTTCCCAAATTTATATAAAAATAAAAAAAAACAGGCTTGGCTATCTCCTCCTCCACCGCCGCTTCCACCTACACCACCACTTCTACCTCCTCCTTAACCTCCTACTCCACTTTGACCTCCGCCTCCTAGTTCAAGATTATTTTTTTTTTATTTTTTTTATATTCTATGTTATTTTAAGTCATTTCCCCATCCACATTTGTTTGCAGAGCAATTGTCCTGCTCTTACCCCCATTTTGCTTCCTTTTGCAGCCCTCCAGCCCTTACTATGACTATTTTACTGCCATATTAGTGCACCAAAGTTCGGGTCCCTTTGACTTCAATGGGGTTTGGGTTCGGGTTCCGAACCCGAACTTTGACCCGAAGTTCGGCCGAACCCGGCATACCCGAACATCCAGGGGTCTGCTCATCTCTAATGGTCACCATGTAGATATTGAATGGTCTTTTTGATCACTCGATATTACGTATTTTGCAAGGTGAGGTGACAATAAAATGACTGTTCTGGCACTGTTTTTATTTATTTTACAGAATTGACTTGAAGTAGATCATGTGATATTATTTATAGAGCAGGTTGTTATAGATGCAGCGATACCGAATATGTCTATTTTTTATTTTTGTTTTTACACAGTAAAAGCATTTTTGAAAAGCAATCATGATTTTTATCTGTTACCACTTTCTGAAAGCCATTTTTTTTTTAATGTGATTATCTTAAGTAGGGTCTCATTTTGCGGGATGTGATTATAGTTTGATTAGTACCATTTTGGGATACATTCAACTTTTTGATCACTTGGAATTACACATTTTGTGATACAAGCTGACCAAAAAATGGGCGTTCACAGTGTGGATTATGTGATATTTTGATAGTCATTTAATGCGGATGTGGTGATCCCTAATATGTCTATTTTTCTTTTTTCCTATTTCTTAGAATTTTAGACCTCATTTACATGACAGTTGTTTGGGTCTGCATCCAAGCCACATTTTTGAAAATAGTTTTTTTTACGCATAATTTTTTATTATGCAAAACACTTTTTTTTGTCAACTTTTGGGGGTCTGATCCTTTCTACAATGCATTACAATACATGTGTATTGTAATGCATTGACTGTCAGTGTATTACCAGTTTAATACACTGACAGCCTGCCTATGACATCTAGGGGGCTGGATCTAATAGGCTTCCATAGAAGGCAAGCCCTGATGCCTATGGAAGGCAATAAGCTGCATTTACAGCCATTGAGTCCCCGTTACCGCAGCGTGGGGACCCAATGGATGCACTGCAAGCCCCGTTCATGCCGGCATATACAGCAGGAGTTTAGCTGTCCGTTTCTGCACTCGCCCAGAGCACCATACATGTATGGTGCAGGGGCTTAAGTCAAGTCCAGCAGCGCGGTAAATGTAAGGCACTGGTCGTCTATGTGTTGAGACTTATAGTAACAGTTTGTACAGCTGAAAAAAGTAATCTGTCCCATCCAGTTCAGCCTGTTATCCTGCAAGTTGATCTAGAGGAAGGCAAAAAAAACTGAGGTAGAAGCCAATTTTCCTTAATTTAGCAGGAAAAAATTCCTCCCCGACTCCAATCAGGCAGTCAGAATTCACCTCCCTGGATCAAGAACCATCTCTAGAAATCTAATAACTAGTGATGAGCGGCATAGTCAATATCTTTTGCAAATTTTTAGCTGAATATTCACCATAAATAAGTAAATTCGAAAATTCGCGATTGCAAAAATTGCAAATGTAATATCCACGTATTGTGCATGCAATTTCATTACCTATAACATATAACAAACAATCACACTAAAGCTATTTGACAAAAGACTGGTATGTCCAAGCCAACAACCTATCCATGAGACCTGTACAGACAGCATACCTTACAATGGCAGCCTTGTGCACTATGGGACATTCAAGACCAGCTCTCTATCCACATAGACTTGAGAGCCAGTGAGCTTCAAAGTTGATTAACTTTTGTTGGATGGCTTGGGGGGACCTGCGCACCTAGATTATCATCATTAGGGTGACAAAAATTATTTTAAAAAATTTGGATGTCAGCTAACTCTTCTTTCACTGCTTTGGAGGGCTGCATACAATTTTTCAGTTTTCTAATTGTCCTAACATCTATATTCAATAACCTTTCTATACTGTTTTGTCATGTAAACTAATTTACATAAACTTGGGCATATGGGAAAAACATGCAAATTGGCAGAATTGCCTGGTTTTTCAGCTAAAACACTATTTGCATGTCATTCCCATATGCCTAGGTTTATGCAAATGAGTTTACATGAAAACAGTATAGAAAGGTTATTGAATATAAATGTTAGGACAATTAGAAAAATGAAAATTTTATGCAGCCCTCCTAAGCAGTGAGAGAAGAGTTAGCTGGCATCCCCAAAAAAATTTACCAATTTTTGTGACCCTAATGATAATGTTCTAGGTGTTCAGGTCACCCAAGCCATCCAACAAATATCGAGCAACTTTTTTTTGTGGCTGCATTTTTATTTTTGAGTACATGGCCACTCTTAGCTGGTCAAATACAGCTTTTTTGATGTTTGGCGTTTTTGCTCCTCCCTGAAGAAACACTCTTTTAAATGACAATTGGAAGGTTATTATTTTGTGGTCACTATTGCCCAGGTGTCCCCCAACCTGCACATCTGTTGGTCTGTCAGGTCTATTGGTTTCCTTTATGAGATCTACAGCTTTCACTTTCCCAGTCTATATCTGGGAAGTTGACGTCCCCCATAATAACCTCATTATGATTTCTCGCCTCATCCATTTCCCTTAGTAGTAGATTTTCTGTGGACTCTGGTATATTAGGTGGCTTATAACAAGCTACTATCAGTATTTTATTATTGTTTTGCTTACATGTATTTCTACACACAGGGACCCTGCATGTTCAGTTTCCTGACTTATATCTTATCGGAGCATGGGCTTTAGATCTAGCTTCTGTCATTAGTATGCATACAATTAAGAGTTTTTTGTATATTTTTTAACCCTATGCCTTTCCTTATAAACTATTCTAGTCCCTTTTTCCATTCCTCCCCCAATTTCATTACCTTGCTCCAGTTATCTTCACTGTCTTCCCCTCCTATAATGTAATTATCCTTCCAGAGTCCCTAGTTTAACCCCTTCAGGACCGGGCTCATTTTCACCTTAAGGACCAGGCCATTTTTTGGAAATCTGACCAGTGTCACTTTAAGTGCTAATAACTTTAAAACGCTTTGACTTATCCAGGCCATTCTGAGATTGTTTTTTCGTCACATATTGTACTTCATGACACTGGTAAAATGAAGTCAAAAAAATTTTTTTTTTTGCACAAAAAAATACCTAATTTACCAAAAATTTGGAAAAATTTCCAAATTTCAAAGTTTCAGTTTCTCTACTTCTGTAATACATAGTAATACCCCAAAAAATGGTGATGACTTTACATTCCCCATATGTCTACTTCATGCTTGAATTGTTTTGGGAATGATATTTTATTTTTTGGGGATGTTATAAGGCTTAGTTTAGAAGCAAATCTTGAAATTTTTCCGAAATTTACAAAAACTCAATTTTTAGGGACCAGTTCAGGTCTGAAGTCACTTTGCGAGGCTTACATAATAGAAACCACCCTAAAATGACCCCATCTAAGAAACTACACCCCTCAAGGTATTCAAATCTGATTTTGCATACATTGTTAACCCTTTAGGTGTTGCACAAGAGTTATTGGCAAATGGGGAGGAAATTTGAGAATTTCATTTTTTTGTCTAATTTTTCATTTTAACCCATTTTTTCCACTAACAAAGCAAGGGTTAACAGCCAAACAAGACTGTATCTTTATTGCCCTGACTCTGCCGTTTACAGAAACACCCAATATGTGGCCGTAAACTACTGTACGGCCACACAGCGGGGCGTAGAGTGAAAGGTGCGCCGTTTAGTTTTTGGAAGGCTGATTTTAATGGACTGGTTTATTTACACCATGTCCCATTTGAAGCCCCCTGATGCACCCCTAGAGTAGAAACTCCCTAAAAGTGACCCCATCTAAGAAACTACACCCCTCAAGGTATTCAAAACTGATTTTACATACGTCATTAACCCTTTAGGTGTTGCACAAGAGTTATTGGCAAATGGAGATGAAATTTGAGAATTTCATTTTTTTGCCTAATTTTCAATTTTAACCCATTTTTTCCACTAACAAAGCAAGGGTTAACCGCCAAACAAGACTGTATCTTTATTGCCCTGACTCTGATGTTCACAGAAACACCCCATATGTGGCCGTAAACTACTGTATGGCCACACAGCGGGGCGTAGAGTGAAAGGTGCGCCGTTTGGTTTCTGGAGGGCTAATTTTGCTGGACTGTTTTTTTTACACCATGTCCCATTTGAAGCCCCCTTGATGCACCCCTAGAGTAGAAACTCCATAAAAGTGACCCCATCTAAGAAACTACACCCCTCAAGGTATTCAAAACTGATTTTACAAACGTTGTTAACCCTTTAGGTGTTCCACAAGAATAAATGGAAAATAGAGATTAAATTTCAAAATTTCACTTTTTCTGCAGATTTTCCATTTTAATTTTTTTTTTCCAGTAACAAAGCAAGGGTTAACAGCCAAACAAAACTCTTTATTTATGGCCCTGATTCTGTAGTTTACAGAAACACCCCATATGTGGTCGTAAACTGCTGAATGGCCACACGGCAGGGCGCAGAAGGAAAGGAACACCATATGGTTTCTGGAAGGCAGATTTTGCTGGATTGTTTTTAGACACCATGTCCCATTTAAAGCCCCCTGATGCACCCCTAGGTTAGAAACTCCAAAAAAGTGGCCCCATTTTGGAAACTACGGGATAAGGTGGCAGTTTTGTTGGTGCTATTTTAGGGTACATATGATTTTTGGTTGCTCTATATTACACTTTTTTGTGAGGCAAAGTAACAAAAAATAGAAATTCAGAAATTTCATCTCCATTTGCCATTAACTCTTGTGGAACACTTAAAGGGTTAACAAAGTTTGTAAAATCAGTTTTGAATACCTTGAGGGGTGTAGTTTCCAAAATGGGGTCATTTTTTGGAGTTTATACTCTAGGGGTGCATCGGGGGGGCTTCAAATGGGACATGGTGTCAAAAAAACAGTCCAGCAAAAACTGCCTTCCAAAAACCATATGGCGCTCCTTTCCTTCTGCGCCCTGCCGTGTGGCCATACAGCAGTTTACGACCACATATGGGGCATTTCTATAAACTAAAGAATCAGGGCAATAAATATTGAGTTTTGTTTGGCTGTTAACCCTTGCTTTGTTATGGGAAAAAATGAATTAAAATGGAAAATTTGCCAAAAAATAGCTGTTTTGGCACTGTTTTTATTTTTTATTATTTACAACGTTCATCTGACAGGTTAGATCATGTGCTATTTTTATAGAGCAGGTTCTTACGGACGTGACGATACCTAATATGTATACTTTATTTATTTAGGTTTTACACAATAATATCATTTTTGACACAAAAAAAAAAACATGTTTTAGTGTCTCCATAGTCTGAGAGCCATAGTTTTTTCAGTTTTTTGGCGATTGTCTCAGGTTGGGTATCATTTTTGCGGGATGAGATGACGGTTAGATTGGTACTATTTTGGGGTGCACATGACTTTTTGATCGCTTGCTATTACACTTTTTGTGATGTAAGGTAACAAAAAAAATAGCTTTTTTGACACAGTTTTTATTAAAAAATTTTTACAGTGTTCACCTGAGGGGTTAGGTCATGTGGTATTTTTATAGATCAGGTTCTTACGGACATGGCAATACCTAATATGTCTACCTTTTTATAATTTATCAGGGTTTTACACAATAATATTTTTGAAACAAAAAAAAAAAAATCATGTTTTAGTATCTCCATAGTCTGAGACCCATAGTTTTTTTATTTTTTGGGCCATTGTCTCATGTAAGGGCTCATTTTTTGCGGGATGAGGTGACGGTTTGATTGGTACTTTTTTGGCGTACATGCGACTTTTTTGATCACTTTTATTACCTTTTTTGGGAAGTAAGGTGGGCAAAATTTCAATTTCCTCATAGTTTTTATTTTTTTATTTTTATGGCGTTCACCGTGCGGGGAAAGTAACATGACCGTTTTATAGATCAGGTCGTTACGGACGCGGCGATACCTAATATGTGTAGTGTATTTATTTATTTTTTTATTCAGTGATAAGTGTTTTTTTGAAACTTTACTTTTTTCACTTTTTTTTACTTTTTTTTTGACCCAGACCCACTTGGTTCTTGAAGATCTAGTGGGTCTGATGTCTGTATAATACAGTACAGAACAATATATATTGTACTGCACTGTATTTTACACTTTTAGCATAGATCTGTTCAGCACCATGGACAGCAGGACGCCTGAGAGGCGTCCTGTTGCCATGGGAACCTTCCCCGTCTGCTCAGTACTGGTCAGAACTGCGCAGACGGGGAAGGGTAAGTACAGGGCTGAGGGGGGCTCTCTGGGGGCTCTCTCCCTCTCCCATCGGGGGGCTGCAAAGGCACAGCAGCCCCCCGATGGGAGAGGGAGGGAGCTCCCTGCGCTGTTAACCTTTTCCATACAGCGGTCCGTACGGACCGCTGTATGGAAAGGGTTAAATGGCTGACATCGCATCGCAGATGTCAGCCGTTTATACCAGGGTGCCAGCAATGTGCTGGCACCCTGGTATCCCCACTAGACACCAACGATCCCGCCTGCCGCACCGCCCGCCTCCCGCACCTTACCGCACCTCTGCACCGCCTGCGACACCCCCCCCTGCACCACCCGCCCACATATCATCATTCAGGGGTGCAGGGGGGGTGAAACATCTATTTTGGGCATACTAAAGTTTCTGATCCCCGCGGTCAGGGACCGCGGGGATCAGTAACCGCAGAAAGCGCTACAAACCGCAGGTCTGAATTGACCTGCGGTTTGCAGCGATCGCCGACATGGGGGGGTCACAGGACCCCCCTCGGCATTGACCTAAGGTGCCCGGCTGTGTGTGACAGCCGGGATCTCAGCGCTGTCACCATGTCTGCAGACATGGTGACAGTTTATGCCATGACGTGTATACTCATCATGGCGCGCTAAGTAGCAGTGCGCCATGACGAGTATACTCGTCATAGGCGGGGAATATTTTCACACTTTCTCCTTCTCTGATCGCTTCCCTGACAGGAATTGGGGCGATCAGAGAAGGAGAAGCACATAGTCCCTCCCTAACCCCCCCTTACCTGCCCCGATGCGCTGTGATTGGTCCCTCTGCAGTAATGGACCAATCACAGCGATCGCGGGCGGGTCAGAGCTCCAATACAGCTCCTGCCGGCTTCTCTGGTTGCCTAGCAACCCCAGCATGCCGGCTTCACTGAAGCTTCAGCGCTTCGCTCCCTGCGCTGACAGTGAAACCCGATCACGTACATGCACGTGGGGATGCGGTGAGGCACCACATTCCCCCACGTACATGTACGTGATGTTGCGTGAAGGGGTTAAACACTCCTCCAACCTTCTAACCATGTTCTTCCCCCAAAACAGCTGCAACTTCCCCATTGAGGTGCAGCCCATCCCTACGATAGAGCCTGTAGCTTACAGAGAAGTTTTTCCAGTTCTCCAGGAACCCAAACCCCTCCTTCCTACACCAGTTCTTGAGCCACTTATTAATCTCCCGCCACCTTTTTGGTGTGGCTCGGGGTGCAAATAGTATCTTGGAAAATACTACCTTTGAGGTCCTTGCCCTGAGCTCATGACCTAAATCCCTAAAACCATTTTTAAGGACACTCCACCTTCCTCTAACTTTTTCATTGGTTCCAGTGTGGACCATGACCGCTAAATCCTTGCCAGCCCCTCCCAATAATCTATGAATTAAATTTTCAACATGTCAAGAAAAAAAGTGTCTTGCTGAAGCAGTGCTCTCCCTGAACTGACATCCCTCTGAACTGCCAACCCTGCAAACTTGTTGAGGTGTGTCAGATCAGGGTTAGCCTCCCTTGCACTCTTCTCTCTACCCTGCTTTCTCACTTTCTGATCCATTGTCACTTTCATGATCCTCCATACTATCACCCTCCCCGGCATTTACCCCATAGAGTACCTGCTCAGTGAGCAGCAAACTATTTTCCAAATTGCCAACAATTATCAGTGTCAAAATTTGCTTGTTTAGATACAAGATGTGTGATTACAAAAGGGCAGTTTGCTCACATTTTGAACAAAGATATGCACCCTCTTACGGCTGTTCCAGAACTGCATACATTTGACAAGATGTGCACTTATGGAGATTACATCACATGAAAAAAGAAAAAATACAATAACAGTGCAATGAAATCAACTGACTTAGTGTAGTCCCATCCTAAAGTCTCTAAATCTAAACACACTCAATCTTAAGTCACACACTTGAAATCAAACATGCGAACGCTCACAAACTTGCATTGTTTGTCTGCTTGTCTAGGTGCTGCTCCCAAACAGCTTCAAACCAGACTTTACATCTAAACATTAAGTAAACTTAAACAGTTGCCTATTGATATTTAACATTACATATTTTAAAAATAAAAATGAAGCAAACCTGAAAAATTCCATAAAGGAAAATCCATATCCATGCTGTTCTGCAATACCAGCACACACAACATTTGCAGATGCACCAATCAATGTTCCATTCCCTGCAAGTAGATTACATATTATCAACATATGTTCTTTACCTATTACATTTCTACGTTAAAAACCAGTCCAGGGTAGGAGTACATTTTTACATTGGTATTCAGTGTTCACATAACAAATATGCTTTCTTAATTAAAGCTATGAATAATTACTAAATGTCCATTTGCACGGGACAACAATCAGGAATGAGCATTCCTAGGAACAGGATTTCCAGATAATTGCCCTGTGTAAAGGTACTACCATTCACTCAATGATCAAGCAAATATTCAATGGGTTAAAGTATTGTAGATGGTGGCATCAAAATAATTTTTTCTTTGCAGATGGACATCTTGTAGGGAATCGCTTGTCCCCATACAGTGGAGGTAATTGCTGCATGTAAATGCAATTTTCACCTCCTCTAAAGGTCCCTTCACACAAGCCAACCAAGCAAGCAACTATCAGAAAACAAAATTACTGGGAACAAATGCTTCATTCCCAATATTTGCCTACTCAGTCAAGTCTGACAGTTATGAAAACTGTCTAAAAAGAGCAACCAATCAAACAGTGCAATTTTCATATTTCAAAAGAGCAATAAGAATTTAAAACTGTGCTGTAATAGACTGTTTCTTTTCGCATGTTTCATAACTTCCCCACAAAGGTTTGATATAGGCTTTCCATGGTTTGATATAAAGTTTTGACCAACATCTGGCCGCAGTGTTTTAGCTGATAAATGCAATGAAAGATCAGTATGGAGTTCCAAGCAACCAGAGTTTAGGGTGGTCTAAACTCACCTGAAGGCCAAAACTGAACATTTATTTTCACTTTAAAGAGGACCTTTCACTACTCTACAAACTAAAAACTAACTATATCAGTGGGCAGAGCGGCGCCCAGGGGTCCACCTGCACTTACTAGTATGTCTGGCTGGCTATGAGCTGTGTGCTGCGATTGGCAAGCGCTGCAGCAAGGGACACGCCTCATACAAGAAATCACTCCAGTACAGCAGAGGGAGCGCAGACACCGTAGCCTATACCGGGCGAACGGAGCGGCGCCCAGACATACTAGTAAGTGCAGGGGGACCCCTGGGCGCCGCTCTGCCCACTGATATAGTTAGTTTTTAGTTTCCAGAGTAGTGAAAGGTCCTCTTTAATTTATGCCTAGTCCTATGGCAGAAATTTGTAAAATTAAGCATTTAATTTTAAACAACTAAGCAAATACTAAATTTTACAAAGTTATGAAATACTAGAGTTTTTGAGGCTTGTGATGATGCTTTTATGTAGGGCATCACAGATAAAATGATTAATATATGGAATGTGTTTATTTTTGTAACTGCAGTACATCAAATTACCAGTGACCTAGACTTTCTGCAGCCTGAAGGCACACTCTGTACATGAACATTGTGCAGTTCAGTGTTCCGAATGGTATATTGAAAAGATTTTTAGAGTACCAAATAAAAAAAAATAAAAAAAATACATGCAGTGTTAATATTGGGTTGACTGATGCACCTACTTTTAAATATTACTTTATACTAACGCACAAACACTAAGGTCAGTTAGCCAAACCAATCCTACTAGAGACCCTCTTGTAGATCCTAAAACATAACCTTTATTATATCAATTAAAAGAAAATGTATACCAAAAATAATCCTATATATAGTAGGTTTAAAACTATCAGTTAGCCTACAACAGGGATGTCCAACCTGAGGCCCTACAGCTGTTGCAAAACTACAACTCTCAGCATGACCTGATAGCTGTAGGCTGTCTGGGCATGATGGAATGACCCGTCTGGGCATGATGGGCATGACCCGAACATTTTCGTAAAAGTCCGGGTTCGGTGTTCAGCGCTTTCTTGGTGCTTTTTGAAAGGCTGCAAAGCAGCCAATCAACAAGCGTCATACTACTTGCCCCAAGAGGACATCACAGCTATGCCTACTATTGGCATGGCTGTGATTGGCCAGTGCAGCATGTGACCCAGCCTCTATTTAAGCTGGAGTCACGTAGCGCCGCACGTCACTCTGCTCTGATCAGTGTAGGGATAGGATGCAGCTGCTGCTGTTAGGGCCAGATTAGGCAGGGATTTACTTACTGAAGTGATCGATATACAGCTGTGTATCATAGAACCTCTGCAATTCAATTGCTCACTGTTTTAAGGCTGCCCAGAGCGTTTTTCAGTCACTTTTTTCTGGTGTGATCGGCGGCCATTTTGTGTCTTGTGGTGCGCCAGCACAAGCTGCCACCAAGTCCATTTTTAACCATCAATAGTGTGTTTTTTTTTTTTTTGCTATATCCTACAGCAGGGGCTTGGCTGTGCTTGCTATTTTATTGAGGGGTAAAATAAAATTGCCAAAATAGCAGTACCCCAAATCTGGTGTTTCAGCTGTGGCTAGCCAATTGTAATACTGTCTGCTGTCTGCCGAAGCACAGTTTTTGTTCTGGGTTGAATACAATTCCCAACTTAGCAATTCCCTAAATAATTGTTTTCTGCTGTATCAGGCCAAGTTTAAATCTATCCATAAAAGGGTATATTAGATTGAAGGTGCGGATAGGGTCATTCTCAATAACTTCCAACGCTACCGTGTATCACCAAGTCTAATTCTGTCCGTAAACGTATACCTGTCATCCAGGGCCTAAATACTAGGCCTACAATTTATATTCAGCTAAATCTGTCGTTACTGCTGTGCCTGTATTAGTGTAATACGGTACCTAAATAGATAGCCAGATAGTGTTCGGTGCCTGTAAAAAAAGGCCTGAATTTGAATTCAATACATTGGGCCAAAAAATTTTTTTCTTATTGTGGTGAACGGTAACAATGAGGAAAACATCTAGTAACGGACGCGGACATGGTCGTGGTGGTGTTAGTGGACCCTCTGGTGCTGGGAGAGGACGTGGCCGTTCTGCCACAGCCACACGTCCTAGTGAACCAACTACCTCAGGTCCCAGTAGCCGCCAGAATTTACACCGATATTTGGTGGGGCCCAATGCCGTTCTAAGGATGGTAAGGCCTGAGCAGGTACAGGCATTAGTCAATTGGGTGGCTGACAGTGGATCCAGCACGTTCACATTATCTCCCACCCAGTCTTCTGCAGAAAGCGCACAGATGGCGCATGAAAACCAAGCCCATCAGTCTGTCACATCACCCCCATGCATATCAGGGAAACTGTCTGAGCCTCAAGTTATGCAGCAGTCTCTTATGCTGTTTGAAGACTCTGCTGGCAGGGTTTCCCAAGGGCATCCACCTAGCCCTTCCCCAGCGGTGGAAGACATAGAATGCACTAACGCACAACCACTTATGTTTCCTGATGATGAGGACATGGGAATACCACCTCAGCACATCTCCGATTATGACGAAACACAGGTGCCAACTGCTGCGTCTTTCTGCAGTGTGCAGGCTGAACAGGAGGTCAGGGAGGAAGACTGGGTGGAAGACGATGCAGGGGACGATGAGGTCCTAGACCCCACATGGAATGAAGGTCGTGCCACTGACTTTCAGAGTTCGGAGGAAGAGGAGTGAGACAAGGCCAAAAGCGTAGCAAAAGAGGGAGCAGTGGGCAAAAGCAGAACACCTGCCGCCAAGAGAGTCCGTCTGCTACTGGCCACCGCCATCTGGGACCGAGCACCCCAAAGGCAGCTTCAAGGAGTTCCCTGGCGTGGCAGTTCTTCAAACAATGTGCTGACAAGACCCGAGTGGTTTGCACGCTGTGCCATCAGAGCCTGAAGCGAGGCATTAACGTTCTGAACCTTAGCACAACCTGCATGACCAGGCACCTGCATGCAAAGCATGAACTGCAGTGGAGTAAACACCTTAAAAACAAGGAACTCACTCAGGCTCCCCCTGCTACCTCTTCTGCTGCTGCCGCCTCGGCCTCTTCCTCCGCCTTTGGAGGAACGTTGGCACCTGCCGCTCAGCAAACAGAGGCTGTACCACCAAAACCACCACCTCCGTCACCAAGCATCTCAACCATGTCACACGGCAGCGTTCAGCTCTCCATCTCACAAACATTTGAGAGAAAGCGTAAATTCCCACCTAGCCACCCTAGATCCCTGGCCCTGAATGCCAGCATTTCTAAACTACTGGCCTATGAAATGCTGTCATTCAGGCTGGTGGACACAGACAGCTTCAAACAGCTCATGTCGCTTGCTGTCCCACAGTATGTTGTTCCCAGCCACCACTACTTCTCCAAGAGAGCCGTGCCTTCCCTGCACAACCAAGTATCCGATAAAATCAAGTGTGCACTGCGCAACGCCATCTGTGGCAAGGTCCACCTAACCACAGATACGTGGACCAGTAAGCATGGCCAGGGACGCTATATCTCCCTAACTGCACACTGTGTAAATGTAGTGACGGCTGGGCCCCAGGCGGAGAGCTGTTTGGCGCACGTCCTTCCGCCGCCAAGGATCGCAGGGCAACATTCTTTGCCTCCTGTTGCCTCCTCCTCCTACTCGGCTTCCTCCTCCTCTTCTTCCATCTGCTCATCCAGTCAGCCACACACCTTCACCACCAACTTTAGCACAGCCCGGGGTAAACGTCAGCAGGCCATTCTGAAACTCATATGTTTGGTGGACAGGCCCCACACCGCACAGGAGTTGTGGGGGGGTATAGAACAACAGACCGACGAGTGGTTGCTGCCGGTGAGCCTCAAGCCCGGCCTGATGGTGTGCGATAATGGGCAAAATCTCGTTGCAGCTCTGGGACTAGCCGGTTTGACGCACATCCCTTGCCTGGCGCATGTGCTGAATTTGGTGGTGCAGAAGTTCATTCACAACTACCCCGACATGTCAGAGCTGCTGCATAAAGTGCGGGCCGTCTGTGCGCGCTTCCGGCGTTCACATCCTGCCGCTGCTCGCCTGTCTGCGCTACAGCGTAACTTCAGCCTTCCCGCTCACCGCCTCATATGCGACGTGCCCACCAGGTGGAACTCCACCTTGCACATGCTGGACAGACTGTGCGAGCAGCAGCAGGTCATAGTGGATTTTCAGCTGCAGCACGCATGGGTCAGTCGCACTGCGGAACAGCACCACTTCACCACCAATGACTGGGCCTCCATGCGAGACCTGTGTGCCCTGTTGCGCTGTTTCGAGTACTCCACCAACATGGCCAGTGGCGATGACGCCATTATCAGCGTTACAATACCACTTCTATGCCTCCTTGAGAAAACACTTAGGGCGATGATGGAAGAGGAGGTGGCCCAGGAGGAGGAGGAGGATGAAGAGGGGTCATTTTTAGCACTTTCAGGCCAGTCTCTTCGAAGTGACTCAGAGGGAGGTTTTTTGCAACAGCAGAGGCCAGGTACAAATGTGGCCAGCCAGGGCCCACTACTGGAGGATGAGGATGAGGAGGAGGTGGAGGAGGATGAGGATGAAGCATGTTCACAGCGGGGTGGCACCCAACGCAGCTCGGGCCCATCACTTGTGCGTGGCTGGGGGGAAATGCAGGACGATGACGATACGCCTCCCACAGAAGACAGCTTGTCCTTACCTCTGGGCAGCCTGGCACACATGAGCGACTACATGCTGCAGTGACTGCACAACGACAGCAGAGTTGCCCACATTTTAACGTGTGCGGACTACTGGGTTGCCACCCTGCTGGAACCCCGGTACAAAAGAAAATGTGCCCACGCACTGGAGCGTGATAGGAAGATGCGCGAGTACAAGCGCACATTGGTAGACGCGCTACTGAGAGCATTCCCAAATGTCACAGGGGAACAAGTGGAAGCACAAGGCGAAGGCAGAGGAGGAGCAAGAGGTCGCCAACGCAGCTGTGTCACGGCCAGCTCCTCTGAGGGCAGGGTTAGCATGGCAGAGATGTGGAAAAGTTTTGTCACCACGCCACAGCTAACTGCACCACCACCTGATACGGAACGTGTTAGCAGGAGGCAACATTTCACTAACATGGTGGAACAGTACGTGTGCACACCCCTCCACGTACTGACTGATGTTTCGGCCCCATTCAACTTCTGGGTCTCCAAATTGCCCACGTGGCCAGAGCTAGCCTTTTATGCCTTGGAGGTGCTGGCCTGCCCGGCGGCCAGCGTTTTGTCTGAACGTGTATTCAGCACGGCAGGGGGCGTCATTACAGACAAACGCAGCCGCCTGTCTACAGCCAATGTGGACAAGCTGACGTTCATAAAAATGAACCAGGCATGGATCCCACAGGACCTGTCCATCCCTTGTGCAGATTAGACATTTATAACTACCTCTCCTTAACCATATATTATTGTACTCCAGGGCACTTCCTCATTCAATCCTTTTTTTATTTTCATTTTACCATTATATTGCGGGGCAACCCAAAGTTGAATGAACCTCTCCTCTGTCTGTGTGCCGGGGCCTAAAAATATCTGACAGTGGCCTGTTCCAGTGTTGGGTGACATGAAGCATGATTCTCTGCTATGACATGAAGCCTGATTCTCTGCTATGGGACCTCTCTCCTCTGTCTGGGCCTAAATATCTGACAATGGCCTGTTCCAGTGGTGGGTGACGTGATGCCTGATTCTCTG